>NC_051407.1:43812336-43812465 GCF_015228065.2 Penaeus monodon
CCTCCCTCCCCCCCAAAAAAGTAATTTTCAGTTTAGATTGGTTGTCTTTATGATTTAATGGATTTAGTAAATGTCTCAGACAGGAATCTCTACTTTCATTAAAAAATTTATATATAATAAAAAAAATGA
>NC_051407.1:43812502-43812577 GCF_015228065.2 Penaeus monodon
CAAAGTATGGTCCTATTCAAAACAATAATTCTGATTAAATGGTAATAATCTCACCTCAAAGTACAATAATTTTGT
>NC_051407.1:43812773-43812953 GCF_015228065.2 Penaeus monodon
AAACAATATTTATATATATGCATGGCCAAAGAATTGAAAATATAGTTCACCATGGCAGACTGTCAAGAGAAATGAAAAGGGGGAGGGGAAAAAAAAGGTAAAGAGAAATTTAAAAATTGGTGCATGATATGACCTTCCCATAGATTTGATCAAAGTGAAAAATATTTTTTAGGTAATTCA
>NC_051407.1:43813027-43813206 GCF_015228065.2 Penaeus monodon
AAAAAAATTAACTTTTGGGGGTGCACCTCACCAACAAGGGGGGATACCCTGTTTAACTCATTAGCGCTGGGTGTCATACATGTGATGCCTGGAAAAGGACTCATTTCCGGGTGTCTCATATGTGTGACTCTGTTCTTCCGGCCCGTCTGCCGGGTGTGTCACCCATGAGACGTAATGTA
>NC_051407.1:43813750-43814188 GCF_015228065.2 Penaeus monodon
CATGAAGATAAAATGAAGTGACATCATGAAGAGGAAGTGAGGTCATGAAGATAAAATGAAGTGATGTCATGAAGAAGACGTGACGTCCTGAAGATAAAAGGAAGTGACGTCATGAAGAGGAAGTGACGTCATGAAGAGGAAGTGACGTCATTAAGAGGAAGCGATGTCATGAAGAGAAGTGATGTCATGAAGAGGGCGTGACGTCATGAAGAGGAAGTGACGTCATGAAGAGGAAGTGATGTCATGAAGAGGAAGTGACGTCATGAAGAGGAAGTGACGTCATGAAGAGGAAGTGACATCATGAAGAGGAAGCGACGTCATGAAGAGGAAGTGATGTCATGATGAGGAAGTGATGTCATGCATTTTAGATTTACGAGCACGAAAAACATTTGTGTTTGGTTCTCAAAAGCATAAACTTTTATATAATCCCAAGGCTAT
>NC_051407.1:43814270-43814586 GCF_015228065.2 Penaeus monodon
CTATACTAAAACTTCAATCCATTACAACAAGTAATGAGACTGCATTTTAGCTTTACGAACATGCAAAACATTGTGTTTGGTTCTCAAAAGCATAAACTTCAATATAATCGCAAGGCTGTAAAACAGGAGTTTACACTCTTATTTGGTCGCCCACGGTGAGTGGCACACTGGGGGGTCCCGGCCATAGGCAATTGCCGTTATATTTGTCACCCTGCAAAAAGGATGTATGGCACTATGAAGCACCCGTCGCGAGTGGGTTAAATTATATACGAGAAAATCACAATTCTGTACTCTATAACACGCAAAAGAAATCAAC
>NC_051407.1:43815022-43817372 GCF_015228065.2 Penaeus monodon
AACACTTAACCCTTTCAGGTTTGAGCTATTTACTAATACTGTCTGTGCCCAAGAACGTTGTATTTGTTCAGTGATAATTTATTTTGAATAGTTATCATATAGTTATATCTTTTTAAAGAACAGTTGCTGTACTGTAGCATGATGTGCTTGAAAATGTTTATCAAATTAAAGAGAGGTATGAACAACAAACTAAAGATAGCCAATATGCTCTATTTAGATGGATTTGTTAAATGTCATAATGGAAATCTTTTATCTGAGATGTTTGTCAAATCTAGTACAACAGGTAATCATGTGAACAGACCCAAAGGAAAATACACTGAAATAAGGTCTTAATAAACTATGTTTACTGAGTTGTGAAACATGAGTACAAGTTATTCATATAAATTGCACTGTATAAAATGGTCTAAAGACTGATAAATAACTCTGGGGTTCAGTCCCCATCTAGACTAACCTTAGGACACGGAAGAAAAATCGCCTAGTTAAAGCTCTGACAGCTGGGCCAAACTCCTCCTCAACTGCCTGGCTCAAAGGTTGAACAGGTACATGGAAACTGCCAAGTGCTCCTTCTATCTGGGTTTCTCTCTGGTGTGTTAGAGGGAGGCGTAACAGATGGTTTACAATGGCAGTCAAACATCTTACAGCTATTGGTCCTTCCTGATCCCAGTTTAGTGAAACCAAGAGATTCACAGCCTCATCCAACTGTCGATGTTTTATGTACTGAGCCACAAGTGCGACTGCTGTTAAACCACTCTTATACATGGCACTCACATCCACACGTAGGCATGCTAGAGGTCCACGTATATAGTGGAGGAGGAGAAGATGAGGAATATTATGTTGACTTGTTTCTTCCTCTATTTTTGTTGGAGCCCAAGCAAGTCTCAGAAGTGACTGCTGGTGGCAGAAATGTTCTGAGAAGTCCAATATTCTCTGGGGATTACTGTCTTCCATGACCAGCTGCATTCGTATCAAGGACAATGCTAAATCAAAACACTGGATCTGTCCTCGTTCATTGCTTACCACCACAATATTGCCTGAATCCAGCCAGGCTATGTTGCAAGGGATAAGTCCAGCTTTTGTAACATGAGTCATTCCTCGTGAGTCACAATGAAGAGCCAAAACACCATTATTGCATGCTAACAACAAACGATCTTCTGCAGGATTGTGTGAATGGGCCATCAATGGGGCTTCTAGAGGGATAGTGGTGACTGTGATTCGATGAAGAGCTCCTCTTTCCACCTGTAATCAGAAATGGAATGCTTTCAATCCAAATTTCTCTCTATAATATGCATACTAGGAGACTAGTAAAATATCTGACCTATGTCTATAATCTGAATAAAAGGCTGTGGTTGACAATTACTGATATAAAAATATCTTGATAATGAACTTTTCTCCTTTAAGAGACCATAAAAGAATAATAAAAGCCAATACAGAAACACTACTCTATAGATAGCTTCAAGTAATACAAAAGAATATATGTTTAATAAAGGGATGAAAGAAAACCATTATCTTCTCATACATATCTAAATATTTTTTCTTTATATTATGTAATAATTAATAGCTTTTCCTTTTAGGCTTCAAGTGCAAGTGCCATGCAATAAGGACTATAATAGGGCATTTAGTGGAAAATATTGTCATTTGTAGTTCTAGAATCTTCTACTGCTTTTTGTCATCTGATCTTGATGGTTATTCCTGTGATTACTGTTTTTACTAACATTACCATTATTAGTTCCACTTTTACACTGAAATCATTATAATTTATTGTCAGACTTGAAAATAATTTAAGCATATTGGATGAGTCTAAAGTGAGTTTTTTAAATCTTTAAAATGTGCAAAAGTAGCACAAACAACCCTATTTCTAGTTATTTTTTAAACAAAATACATGATTCAAATTACTGATAAAAAAGGGGATTATTTTGAATTTGTTTCAAATTACAATTTCAATCATGTTAATCCTACATTTATATACATTCCCAATACCAACCTCATAAACACAGCTGAGGACAGTGACACCCCCCTTCTTTCCAAAACCTTGCTCTACTGTTAGAAGTACATTTGGTTGAACTTTGCTGAATGAAACACTTAGAGGAGCCATCTCTGTGCGACAATAGCAGACCAGGTCCAGACTTGTACTATGAAGGGAATATACCAAAATGTTGGCCCGGTCTCGATCTTTAGCCAAAGGACTCCAGGGATATACCTCATCTTCACTCGTCTGCCACCATACCACCAACTAAAGGAATTTGATCTTATTAGTAAAGTGCTATTTTGCAGGAATAAAAAATAGTTTTTAATCTTTATGTGACAATTGATTACACTGCACTTGAATGCCAAACAATTAATACTCTCTATC
>NC_051407.1:43817450-43817625 GCF_015228065.2 Penaeus monodon
TCTAAATTTAAACAGAAATTGTGTAAGAGGAAACCATGAAAACTATTTTTGTGTTTTTAAATATTCATTCTCTTTCACTCTTGAAAATTTTAACAAGCACAGGTACAAATTTAAGGATAGTTCCCTGAATTACCATGCTATAAGCTACCCTTGAAGACTATCATCATAACTAAAT
>NC_051407.1:43817656-43818239 GCF_015228065.2 Penaeus monodon
AAGCAGGTACTTCTACAAATAAATAAATAAATGAACGAAGTGAGTATTAGCTGTTGACGCCTAAATGGTTTTATGTTGATAAACCCTACAAGGAAGAATCTTTTACTTGTCATGTCAGTGCTTAAAGGACATCATCTTTGGTAACCATTGTTTATAAATGTCAACATCATGCCTGATGTGACATAAGAGCTTTTGTATTTATGCAAAATATCCGTATATTTTTAGTTCAAGCATCAAGATGCCTATAGACGGTTTAGTCTTGACATATAGGAGGCCACGTCACCTTTCATAATTATGCTGCACATCATCATTTGATGTCTAATCCATGAGCTGATAACATCTCATAATAACATTTACTGTGCACTGTTGCAATTATTTTTGTTAATACAAATATTCCTCAACACAACTGTGACTGTGCCTGTGGAGCAAATATAAAATGACAAAGGGAGCTATTGTTATAAATCTGAGGCGGTATTCACGAAAGGTCTGTGACTGTTCCTTTCTATTTTGTCTAAGATTTGCACCGTTGCCACATCTCAAAGTTAATGCTGTTAATTACAACAAACTATTTTGATAACCTATT
>NC_051407.1:43819413-43819550 GCF_015228065.2 Penaeus monodon
GGCAACTTCCATACCTGTCCTAAAACTTTGGCCGAGTCAGTGACAAAGCTGGCTGTCATACATTTTTGTGGGGAGTTGTAGACAAATTTCCCGAGTCAATGACATGTGAAGATAATCACATATCGGGAAAGACAAAT
>NC_051407.1:43819838-43820542 GCF_015228065.2 Penaeus monodon
ACAAAAATGAAAATCACAAACAGAATTGCAGAGAACAGTCCTAGACCTTTAGTGAATACTGCCTCTGAGCCTGTACAAGAGCTGGATAACTAAAAATGATTGTACCAGTTTTCAGTTACTGTTTATTTTTACAACTATGAAAGCTGTCTGAGAATAAAGTACAACTGGTAAAACAGATTATTATCATAATTACTATGGTTATCACAAAATAATAAAAAAGACAATGGTAGCTCCAAGTTAGTTTTCTCAATAAAAGAATTTGCAACCATAGCTATGGTGCCACTGCAACCCTTGTTACTCTGAGTTAATGGTTTGGACATAGTAGAAACCAAGTGTATCTTATCATAATAAACAAGGAATTTCCTTATCCAAAAGAGATGTCCACAGAAAATATAATACAAAACAAAATATTAGATCAGGTGTCTGACCACTATCTTGATCTGAGAGAAATTCAATAAAAACTGAAAATATACTGGGGTTATAATTTAACAACTTTATATTTTAAACATTAATACAGCATAATACACTTATGAGGATAAACTATTTTGTTGCAGATCTCCAGCCATCTCTTGCTTCAAGGACAGCTAACTTGAAGTATGTTACTCTTCTGACATGTGTTAAGCAAAGTGAAGATCACGAATGCATTGTGCTGTTATTATGTGCCACAAGCCATTCCCTGCCTTGAATCACTGATGGCTGAAATG
>NC_051407.1:43821212-43823050 GCF_015228065.2 Penaeus monodon
ATAGCCAATGGGTTAAAAGATGGCTTTCACCTCATTTTCTTTAACAAAATTTGAATAACAGCCTCCATATTACCATTAATATGTGGATCTCCTTACCAACTTTGTTGGCAACTGTCTATTGGTGGGCTTATTGGCATTGTTTGAAATGTTAACTTAGCAGGGATGAATGCTCGATAACAAAAAAGGATTTAGATTAATTAATAAGTGATGGAACAAGATGTAATATAATAGTGGTTGCTTGCAATGTCAAAGTGACTGCAAACAGTACCGTCTTGTACATCTGATTTAAAATTCGGAAACTTAGCTATTGTTTGGCACTAGAATATACAATTGTGGTCAAATCTTGAAATCCATAACTATACATATTTGTTGCTTGATATATTCACATTAAACATCAAACAATACCATATCTCCTGACAGATTTGCTGACAGCTTCCTCTCAAATCTTCTACCAGATGGTCCAGCAACTTCACAGGTATAAATCTTGGGATCTGTGGCAGTAAGGCGCTCAAGGATATGACCTTCTGGTGGTGGACGAGTTAAGTGCACAACTGTCAGTCTGCATTCATTGTAGGAAAATATCATATGCTGTCTTGTTAGCACAACTGGAAAAAAAAATCCCAGCTATCATAGCTATTTCACATATCAATTTTTCATCAAGATATCAGGTATATTAATATAAAAAGTACTGCTCACATTTCTTTTTTTTTTTTTAAGATCTTCTGATGTAATATATCTATAAAAATCATAGAAATAATCCTTACATCCTTTCAGAAATTGGCTTCAATTCTAATTTGTAATTTACATTGTGAACTAAGCAGGATTTGCAAGCATCCACCAGAACGAAGTTACTCATCTACTTTTCTTTTCTCATTCACTCTCAATATCTGCACATTACATCAGGTTCAACATAATCTTTAAATCTAACAGAGCGAAGAAAATGCAGGTGTACTGGTGACAATGGTGATCTGAAGCTTATTGTGAACACAAATATAATGGAGCATGCCATTCAAAATCATAAAAAAGGTTCTGTTAACAAAAAAATACAGAAAAACTGCTGAACCTTACCATCAGCAAGATGTTCTGAAAGGAGCTTCCCAACCAAGAACTTGTCAAATGTTATTCTGGTAAGGTCTCCTGTGTTCAGACTCACTGTCAGTGTTGAAATAATACCTGAGGCAAATATCAATTGGTAGACATGTGTCTGCCAGCCTTCCCATAGGACTCTTTCCTTTGATAACAATTCCTATGAAAGAAGAAAGATTTGTTTTAATGGAAGCTCTTAATAATTGGTAAATTCACTAATTTAGCAAATCTTGCATATATGTTGTGGATTCAAGCTATATCAAGCGAAAACATGCCTCATAAATCCTTTATCCTTGAATACATATAAGGAGGAGATATGTGGTTAAGCAACATATTTATTAACTTTCATTTAGTTAATCAGCCTATTTTTTAGGCACTTAGAGAAATCTTCATGGGCAAAATTGGTAGAAACTGAGTTTAAAGCAATGAAGCAATGTGAGCTTACTGGTATTAATGTGCTTCTTATCTACAGTGGATAAAAATGTAATATTCCCAGGCTGGTAACTTCGAGTGTTTTCCTTATTTAGATTACAGTAGACGTCTATTTATGATTTCAATGAAATAACTAAAAATCACAAAACTATCATCACAAACGTCATTGATGGAACTTATATCTGCATTAATACTGAAGGCTTTATAGGCAGCATTTAGGTAATCACTGCATTAAAAGATATATATACAAATCTATCAGATCTGACTAATTTTTTTACATCAACTGGAAAACATCCTTTGAAGACAGTACTTTCTATCAA
>NC_051407.1:43823121-43823638 GCF_015228065.2 Penaeus monodon
CACGAGAATAATTTTCTTTAACACAATATACATTTGAAAACTGCATCTAATCTTTAAGTATATACAACATATATTGGAGTATTGCTCTATACTAAGTGTGCAGTCTTATTAAATAAAATATAGTATAGAGCATAAAAACAACACATAGTCCTAGATATGTAAATCTACATACAAAATAAAAATTGATGTCAATACAAACCTCTAATTCACGTAGTGCCTCTCGTAGCTTGCTGGGCCGATTGTTTTTTGGCGTGACCATAATACCCCTAGCTTCCAAATAGTGACGTTTGTCCTCATAGTAAACCCGCTCCTTACACACAGTATTTTTGTCCTGGTATCTTTAAGGAATGGCAAATATCAAAATCAGTTTAATAGAAATGTGTAGTTTTAAACTATTTTAGACTGACTCAGTTTCTCCTGTCAGAAGTGGAAGTATAATTTTTCTTTACAGATTTTTTTTTGGTCTATGATATCAATAATAGTAAAAAAAGGCCAATGCATGTACCCAGTACTAGTG
>NC_051407.1:43824382-43825104 GCF_015228065.2 Penaeus monodon
AACAAAAGTAATAAAATAAATCCAGAATTAAGCTCTTATAACTATGCTAGTAAAGTAACTACAACCTCCATGATATTATGAAAATACAACTCTTCTAAAATATTTCATAACCTTTATGTATGCTTTATAGATTTCCAGAGCATTGATATAATTAGTACTGCAATAGGAAATATGAAAATGTATATATGGAATGATCAGACAAATATTCAGGTAGTGCTGAAATACTATGAAAATATCTTTAATACAAAGGAATTTCAGCAAGAATTAAGTAAAAACTAACAATAAACAAATGCCCCATACACTGAATACTGTAAAGTAATATCTATAAAGTATCAAGCCACATCTCAAACTTACCTAAAAGCTCCTATGTCAGCATCCTTAACGATGATGTCATCACGTAACGTCCAAAAATGGACATCACCCAAGAGGGTCACCATGGTTGCATCCAGATGTGAAGCTGTGCCTCACATTGCTGCATTTGCTTTCAAGTTAATTCTTGTCTTCATCTGCAACAACCCAAATTTCAAATGGTTATCATAGATAAAAAGAGTTTGTTGATGAAACTTCTGAATAATGTCTGGAACTGGTTCTTATTTCAAAAGCTATTTGGAGTGCAGCTACACTGTAAGGTTTTCTTAAATCAAAGCAGGGTATTGATTCATTCTATCATCACTTATATTCTAAAAAGAAACTGCATAACGTAAGTGAACAGGTGGTTATAC
>NC_051407.1:43825152-43825437 GCF_015228065.2 Penaeus monodon
GGGAAAAATAAAAATCCATTAATGCAGCAAGCTTCATGAGCCCATTGGTAACTTTAGGAATGGCTATGCTATATCTATATTCTGCAAGACAAATCGTTAATGGAACTGTTACTGGACTAATGAACATATTTTTTTTCTTGTGATAAGAAAAGTTTTCAGGATTTGCAAAGTGCTACATATTGAGGAAAAAATTACTAGACGATGATGATGATATTCATATACTGTAAATGTCAACACTGAATCATGTCTACCAAATATATGTGAAAAAACTTTTGTTATTCCACA
>NC_051407.1:43825464-43826529 GCF_015228065.2 Penaeus monodon
ACTACAAATCATACAAATCACAGTGCAATACTTTTGTATTCATCTAATGTCAAAATACAACATTTCCTTTTAGTTCCAGTAAGGCATATGTGCATACAAGTTTAATTCACTGAGAAATTCAGTTATTCAAGTGGCTTTAATTTGACTAATTTTGAAATTCAAACAAATATATTGCTCAAAAAAGAAGAAGGAAAATTTCATCTCCACTAGTCCTATTACTTTCTTTTGAAAAATAACATCATATAACTGAAGAAAAAAAATTGTCATTTCACTGTATAATTTAACACTTTACACATTTCCGTAAAAAACTAATTTTCTTTCATTCTATGAATATTCTAAGATATCAATAAAAAATTTAAAGAAAAATAATCACGTACTTGTACTTCAACCTAATCATTGTAACACTGATTTCTAGAGTTTAGATTAGGTTGCTCTTAACCCAGGGGTCTCAAATTCATGTCCTGTGGCCCAAATGTGGCCATTGAAATAGTCATAAATTAACTAAAATAAAATTGTACATTAAACTGCAGCACACCATGACTAATGCATATACATTTACATTTTGTTACCATTAGTGTTACAATTTCAAATTTAATAAATAATATAATTCTTATTGGCCCTTAAGATGTTAGCTGAAATAATAATCACCCATAAGACTTTGACATCCCCTTGCTCTAACTCCTTGACAATCTGAGACATCTGCATTATCTCTTTACATTGGCTTGAAGTTATTTTTATATTGCTGCTGCCTTGGCCTGGCTTACAATACATTACTTTTCATTGAAACTTTTTTATGCAGTCAATGTTAAGAGATGCTTTTGCCCACCTTTTTCTTTACGACTAGCGCCTACTTCTGGTAAATCTGTTTCTGCGAAGGCACTTACATTGTCTGTGGTTCTAGGATTTAATTAATGGCAACTAACTGCAATTAATACTCTTATCTTTATGAACAAACTGTCAAGTTTAGACGAAGCTTTCAGTCAACATTTCCATTTTTTTCAAGTAACTCTTGCATCATATTTTCTGGATAAATTTTCAGTTTCACACAGCCATCCAACCTTGTAA
>NC_051407.1:43826671-43826853 GCF_015228065.2 Penaeus monodon
AGGGTGCATTCAGCCAACTGCTCACCTAGCAGCTGAAGTGTACGTTGAATGGCATTGTTTCACAAAGTTATTTCATACGCTTGGCAAGCTGAACGTGTGTAGATTTCTAACTGTTTGCTCAAAGAAGAACAGTTACACCTCACTGCGACATGTACTCTTAGTGTCTAATGGTCATTACTGTT
>NC_051407.1:43829265-43829363 GCF_015228065.2 Penaeus monodon
TATAGATTTATGATCAAACACCATAATTTTTGGAGTATTTCTGTTCAAATCATTAAATATTCCTGATTTTAAAAAGTTCTATTAATAAAAAAAATCTT
>NC_051407.1:43829656-43830585 GCF_015228065.2 Penaeus monodon
ATGATCTATGTAACAAATTAAGATTTCGGTCAACTCTATACTCCTGGTCAAGACAGCACGAACACATTATTTTCTAGGAGCTGATGTTTGTAGAGTAATTCTCCCTTACATGTGTACATTTCCAAAACTGGGCATAAGTCTTTGTTGTCTTCCCTGACTGCACCCTGTCTTGACCTCTGGGATGGTTCTATCATTATTAAATAAGAAACCAGTCTAAGCACTACTATGTTGAAAATACACAAGGGAAGTCTACTCACACTTCAAGCTCTCCTACCCCAATACAATGACAACATTGTAAATGCAATTAGATGCCAAAATCAAAAACAAAAATCCTTGATACTCATACTCAAAAAAATAATACCTGCTATGAAATCAGCGTGCATTGCAACTTATTTCTGTACGTTTTTAACACAAACAGTTAAATTATATAACTCTGCAAGAAACATTTTGAGCAATATATGTTCACCCAGTCCGAGTGCCAAGAAGACAGAAAAGTCATTCAACTCCGTGACACTCGATAGTGACTTAGAAGCCTCTACTTGTTGCAAACTACACCTGAACTCACTCCATATCGTAGCAGCTCGTACTTTTACCTTGCGTCTTGTTCTGATGACTGGGATTTATGACAACTGTCTTGTTCCTCTTCTCCCGGGGACCACTTGATGAAACAGGTTTCCCGTAGAGCACCTTCACCTACTCCAGTGTCAACACAGCCTTGGCTCCGAGGCGTTCGCGTAAGGCGGACCCATCAATGCGCGGATTCGCTCCTGCTCGTCGCACACGCAATTTCTTTTCCGCACACTATGCTCGACTTGAACTTCACTCACTGTCTTCTTATTTTCAAGGAAATGTGCAAATCTACCGTGTGATGAGTTGGATTAAAGTGTGGTGTGAAAAGACATTACCTCATTGGAAAATAAAGATGGCTA
>NC_051407.1:43836343-43836471 GCF_015228065.2 Penaeus monodon
AAAAATTTTTATTAAAAAATGTTTTATATATTATGTAAAAAATCCTGGTAAAATTTGTAAAAAATCCATTTTTGTAAATATATTTTAGAAAAACACATTTTAAAGTTTTTAAAAAATAAAAGAAAAAA
>NC_051407.1:43837161-43837348 GCF_015228065.2 Penaeus monodon
TTTAATATAAAACACATAATGTTAAAATATATATTAAAAATAAAAAAAAATAAATAATTTTATAATAAGAATATTTAAATATAAAATATAAAAAAGTTTGGGGGGGGTTTTGGGGGTTTTGGGTTGGGGTTTTTTGGTGTGTGTGTGTGTTTGATTTAAATTTTCTGTTGTGGGAAAGCCTTTTCCT
>NC_051407.1:43837742-43838147 GCF_015228065.2 Penaeus monodon
CCTTCCCTTTTTATGAACCAAAAAATACATATAATTTTCTATTTTAATATTTTCCACATATATAAAAAAACACAAAAGTGTGTATAAAATATAACTTATAAATAGGGAAAAAAAAGAAAAAAAACAAAAATATAAATAAAAATTTTTAAATTAAAACCCATATATATATAAAAATATTAAAAAAATATTTAAGAAAAATATAAAATATTATAATTCCCAAAATTTTATATATAACATAATATTAAAATATATTTTAAAAGGGTATTAATTAAAATAAAATATATTATTATCCCCATATTTTATTTTATATAAAATTTTATGTTAAAAATTATATATTAATATATATAAAATATTTTTTAATAATTAAAATATATTTTATTATATATATATAATATTTTTTTATTT
>NC_051407.1:43838327-43838455 GCF_015228065.2 Penaeus monodon
CCCTTTTGAAAAGGGCCCCCCCAAAAATTTTTATTTTTGTATAATTTTTATAAATTTTATAAAGTACAATAAACACGTGTGTATATATGTGGGGTTTTAAAATATATATATATAAAATAAACCCTGTT
>NC_051407.1:43838907-43838978 GCF_015228065.2 Penaeus monodon
AATTGGGGGGTATATAAATAATTTTAAAAAAAATATAAATAATATAATTTTATATTAAAATATATAACAAT
>NC_051407.1:43850392-43850573 GCF_015228065.2 Penaeus monodon
AACGTCATTAATTTATAAGGATATATCCAAAGGTTAAGTTAGATTCGTCCAGTTTAGCTTTGGACGAGGGCAGGTTTGACTGAATCTGGAATTACTCATGAATTGTTACTTATCTGCTATTTACTACTCCTAAGGCCACTTTGTGGAATTTGCATATATTAAAAAGTCCTGAAGTTTTTAT
>NC_051407.1:43850592-43850910 GCF_015228065.2 Penaeus monodon
ATATAGAGTATAACTACCATCACTGTGAGTTGTTAACAATCAGTCTATTTCACATTCTGAAAGGTATGCAGATTCAAAGTGGGACTTCATTACAAAATGTGTTTGGTAGAAAAATGTTACAAAATTTTCTGTAAAAATCTACTTTTAGTACAATATACTTTCAGCAGACTTTATGGATGCAGTATTAAAAATTCTTATATTTCATCTTATTTTGCTTCCTTATTTCTTCACATCACTTCAGAAAGGCACTCTAATGTCTTTTAATCATATACAATAATCCATATTTTCTAACTGTTAATATTTGAAGTGTTAAATTGC
>NC_051407.1:43850978-43852070 GCF_015228065.2 Penaeus monodon
TGACTAAGAGGAATTAAAAGAAAAAGTCATCTGTCCTGTTGTCAAAAACTGTTTATTAAAATAAATCTTTGGAAAACTTCATACACATATATCATTAAATCATTCTGATATATATATCAGACCATTCCTTTTGTCTATCAAAGCTGATGTACATCAACTGCATTCTAAACAATATGCTCAGATACAACTTCACTTTAGAGCAAGTGCCACAAACTAGCCATACGTCACATAAGCTTTATTTCAGTTACGTATTTACTTACAACAGCTTTATCAATTTGAAAAATGGCACTAGGATTAATACAGTTAGTCTAACAAAAATCTAATTCTTAAAGAAATAAAAACCATACATCTCCAACTGATTCTAAAGTAAAGACATGCCACTCTGACACAAATGTCACATTAAAGAATTTAATTCACAAACATAAGGAGGAAGGGAATGTTATTTAGCAGAATGCAAAATTGTTTGAGCTATAAACTAACTATACTAATGGATCACCTGTATATTATTGCATTGGATTTACTAATGATTCACTCACTTCAGGCTCTTACATACTTGAATCACTAATAATCAAATACCTGCACAAGGAGTGACAAAATTTACCAAACATAAAGGATTCTAGAATGGAAAAAATGCTTAAGAGACAGCTGGGCAATGTTTTACAAAATACATATAACAAGGTGTTTCTTGCTAATGCCAGAAAACAAAAAAGTAACAGACTTATGCACTTGGGTGCTGATACCCCCCCCCCCCCCCTCCACTCCACATTCATAAATAAGTCTTTACCTGATACTAGGGAGTAAAGAATCAACTAATGTGATGTGCTTAATCATCTAAGGAACCCACATAATCTTGGTAGGTTAGCATGTATGCATTCTTTTCCTCTTGAGTCATCTTTGAGATAAGGGTGTTGTCCACTTCTGTAATAGCCACCTTTGTTCCTGCCACACTCACCATGGGCACTGAATCATCTTCCTCTGAGTCCATGATTTCCGTGTCCGATACTGGGAGAAGAGTTAATAAATTAGGTAGATTACTACTAAGCAATTGATAAGTGAAATCTTTCAAACAACTTTTTTTCACAAAAATAATCC
>NC_051407.1:43853936-43854865 GCF_015228065.2 Penaeus monodon
CTGACCTCTGGAATCTAAGCCAAAAGCTGTAGTTGGATCATTTTTAGTTGCTACTGCAGCTTCATCACTGTCATCAGAATCACTGTCTGAGTTACGTCCACCGCCCTTTTTGGATTTTCGTTCATGAGCCTGGAGCAGCATCATGACATCATCTGAACCTCCATTAGATGGTTGCTGGTTGTTACTGGCTGATGGTGTGCTCTTGATCTCATTCTGGAAATGGCAATGCAACAATTTTCAAGATTACTTAAAACATAGTTAAAGATATTAAAACACATCGATATAAATCTGAATAAAAAAAAAAAAATTATACTGACGAACTAGTTACCTGTGGTACTGACGGCTCCAAGGAAGTAATATTTGTTGTGATGAGTGATGTGGCATCTGAAAGCCAAATAGGTTTTTCCTTGGCTTGTACTGTTTCTTCCCCTGTTCCTTCTGCATTAATGTTTACATCAATGGAGCCTTCCACCTGAAAATAATAAATACTTTAATAAACAATCAAACAAAATATTTTCTTAAAAACATTAATTTGTGTGAATGCTAATCTTCAAATAAATTTTGAAATTAAAGAGCATGTATCTGTGAACTTCTTGAGTTTCTTCCATTTTCACAAATAACAGGACTTACCATTGTGTAATCTACAAATCACATGTTTCTGCTACAAATCCTTTTCTTTCCTTGAAAACAAAGAGATGTCCATATTTTGATCACTGAGAACCTTACCTGGAATCCAGATTTCTTAGTGGCATCCCCAGACCAGGCTCTTCCAGGTTCCCCAGAAGAGGCGATCTTTTTCACTGGTGCTTGGCTAGGAATGAGAAAGGGAGATTATTTAAATGCCTGTTTGAGACACTTTAAAAAATATGACAGAAATATCTATGACCATTAAGAGAGAAAGCAAATATAGGAATAGAAGAGAATGAGTG
>NC_051407.1:43855613-43855781 GCF_015228065.2 Penaeus monodon
AAAAAAAAAAAGGGGGCCTTTTTAAAAAAAAAGGGGGGAAAAAAAAAAAATTTTTTTAAAAAAAAATAAATTTTTTTTTAATTTTAAAAAAAAAAATTTTTTTTTTTTAAAAAAGGGAATTTTTTTTTTTGGGGAAAAAAAATTTATTTAAATTTGTTTTCCTTTTTT
>NC_051407.1:43856114-43856275 GCF_015228065.2 Penaeus monodon
AAAAAAAAAAAAATTTTTTTTAAAAAAAAAAATATATTTTAAAAAAAAAAAAAAAAAATATTTTAAAAAAAAAATTAAAATTTTAAAAAATATAAAAAAAATTTTTTTTTATATTTTTATAATTTTTTATATTTTATTTATTTTAATTCCAAAAAATTTTT
>NC_051407.1:43856408-43856646 GCF_015228065.2 Penaeus monodon
TTTTTTTTTAATATTTTTTTTTAAAAATATATATTTTAAAAAATAAAAAAAAAAATTTTTTTTTTTATATTAAAATTTTTATTTAAAATTTTTTTTTCCCAATATTTTTTATTAAAATTATTTTTTATATTATTTAAAATTTTTAAAAAATTTCCCCCAAAAAAATTTTTATAATATAAAATTTTAAAAAAATTTTTGGGAAAAAAACCTTGGGGGGGAAAAAGGTTTTTTTTTTTTT
>NC_051407.1:43856672-43856823 GCF_015228065.2 Penaeus monodon
TTTTTTTTTTTTTAAAAAATAAAAAATTTTTTAAAAATTATAATAAAAAATTTTTTTAAAATATAAATAATAATTTTAAACCCTTAAAATTTTTAAAATATTTTTTAAAAAAAAAAAAAAATTTTGGGGGTTTTAATAAAATTTTTTATTT
>NC_051407.1:43856852-43857400 GCF_015228065.2 Penaeus monodon
TTTTTTTTTTTTAAAATTTTTAAAAAAATATAAAATATTTGGAAAAAAAAAAATATAATTTTATATAATTAAAAAAAAAAAAAATAAAATATATATGGGATATATAGAATATAAAATTTTTTTTTTTTTTAAAAAAAAAATAAAAATTTTTTTTTGATTTTTTTTATTTAAAATAAATAATATAATATATAAAATTTTTTTATAATTTGGATATAACTTTTTATTTTTTTTTATATTTTAATAATTAAATAAAAATTTTTTAAAAAAAAAATTTTTTTTATATAAATATATATATAAAAATTAAAAAAAAAATTTTTTTTTTATTTTAAAAAATATATAAAAATTTTTTTTAAAAAAATATATATTTTAAAAAAATTTTATTATATTAAAAATTTTTTTTTCAATATATATATATAAATATATAATTAAAATATATTAAAAATAAAAAATATATATTTTAAAAAATTTTTATTAAAATAAATTTTTATAAAATAAATTTTTAACTATATATATATATTTTTTAAAAAATTTTTTTAAATTTTTGGGGG
>NC_051407.1:43857638-43857824 GCF_015228065.2 Penaeus monodon
TTTTTTATTTTTTTTATATTTGTGGGGTTTTTTTTATATTATAAAAAAAAATTTTTTTTTTTTTTTAAAAAAAATATTTTAAAAAAAAAAAAATTTTTTTTATTAAAATTAAAATAAAAGGGGGGGGGGGTTTTTTTTAAAAATAAAATTTTTTTATATATATATAAAATTTTATTTAAAATTTTT
>NC_051407.1:43858062-43858283 GCF_015228065.2 Penaeus monodon
ATATAAAACAATATTATTATTTAAAATTTTTTATTATTTATATATATTAAATTTTTTTTTTAAAAAAAAAAATTTTTTTTTTTAAAAAATATATATATAAAAAAATTTTAAAAAATTTTAAAAAAATAATTTAAAATTTTTTTTTTTTTAAAAAAAAAAATATAAAATTTTTTTTTTTAAAAATTTTTTTTTTTAAAAAAAAAAAAAAATTTTTTTTTTAT
>NC_051407.1:43858501-43858584 GCF_015228065.2 Penaeus monodon
AAAAAAATTTTAATTTTTTAAAAAAATTTTTAAAAAAATTTTTATTTTTTTTTAAAAATTTTTTAAAAAAATATATAAAAAAA
>NC_051407.1:43858767-43858869 GCF_015228065.2 Penaeus monodon
ATAATTTTTTAAAAAAAAAATTAAAATTTTTTTTTTTTTTTTTTTTAAAAAAAAAAAAAAAAAAAATAATTAAAAAAAAAAATTAAAAAAAAAAAAAAAAAA
>NC_051407.1:43858913-43859001 GCF_015228065.2 Penaeus monodon
ATATTAAATTTTAAAATTTTTTTTAAAAAAATATAAAAAAAATTTTTTTTTAAAAATATAATATATTAAAAATTTTTTTTTTATTTTT
>NC_051407.1:43859020-43859144 GCF_015228065.2 Penaeus monodon
TTTTTTTAAAAAATATATATAAATATATTTTAAAAAATATATATTTTTAAAAAAAAAAAAATTTTTTTTTTTATATTAAAAATTTTTAAAAAAAAAAAATATATATATATTAAAAATATATATA
>NC_051407.1:43859354-43859441 GCF_015228065.2 Penaeus monodon
ATAATTTAAAAAAATAATTTTTTTTTTTTTAAAAATATATTAAAATATAATTTATATATATATATTAAAATATAAAAATTTTTTTTT
>NC_051407.1:43859458-43859651 GCF_015228065.2 Penaeus monodon
TTTTATATAATTTAAAAAAAATTTTGGGAAAAAAAAATTTTTTTTTTTATTAAAAAAAAATATAAAAATTTTTTTATAATAAAAAAATAATTTTATTAAAATTTTTTTTTTATAAATAAAAAAATTTTTTTTTATTAATTTTTTTTAAAAAAAAAAAAATTATTATTTTATTTTTTTAAAAAAATTTTTTTTT
>NC_051407.1:43859714-43859933 GCF_015228065.2 Penaeus monodon
GGGGGGAAAATTTTAAAAAAATTTTGGAAAAAATTAAAATAATTTTAAAAAAAAAAATTTTTAAATATTGAAAAAAAAAAAATTTTTAAAAAAATTTTTATTTTAAAAAAAAAATATATTTTAAAAAAAAAAATTTTTTTAATATTAAAAATTTTTTAAATTTTTTAATTTTATAAATTTAAAATTTTTTTATAAAAAAAAAAATTTTAAAAATTAAAA
>NC_051407.1:43859980-43860106 GCF_015228065.2 Penaeus monodon
AAAAAAAATATTTTTAAAAAAAAAATTTCCCCTTTTTTTTTTTTTTTAAAAAAAAAAAAAAACCCTTTTTATTAAAAAAAAATTATTTATTAATTTTATTTAAAAATCTTTTTTAAAAAAAATTAA
>NC_051407.1:43860147-43860232 GCF_015228065.2 Penaeus monodon
ATAATTTAAAATATATTAAAATTTTAATTTAAAATTTTTTATTAAAATTTTTCCCAAAATTTTTTTATTTAAAAATTTTTAAAAA
>NC_051407.1:43860258-43860386 GCF_015228065.2 Penaeus monodon
AAAAAAAAAAAAAATTTTTAAAAAATTTTTTTTTTTTAAAAAATTTTTATTATTTTTTAAAAAAAAATTTTTAAAAAACCAAAACCCCCCCCTAATTTTTAAAAAAAATTTTAAAAAAAATATTAAAA
>NC_051407.1:43860490-43860750 GCF_015228065.2 Penaeus monodon
AAAAAAAATTTTTTTTTTTACCAAAATTTATTTTTTTAAAAATAAAATTTTATAAATTTTTTATATATTTTTAAAAAAATATTTTTTTTTTATATATCATTAAAAAAAAAAAAAATAATTTTTTTAAAATTCTTTTTATATATTTTTTTATATTTTAAAAAAAAAAAATAATATTTTTATTATTTTTTAAAAAAAATTTATATTTTTACCCAAAAAAAAAAATATTTTAAAAAAATTTTTAAAAAAATTTTATAAAAAAA
>NC_051407.1:43860958-43861122 GCF_015228065.2 Penaeus monodon
AAAAAAAGGGGGCCCTTTTTTCAAAAAATTTTTTTTTGGGGCCAAAATTTTTAAAACCCCAAATTTTCTTTTTTTCCCCAAAAAAACCCAAAAAAACCCCCCTTTTTTTTAAAAAAAACCCCCCCAAAAAATTTTCCCCCCCCCTTTTCCCCCCCCTTTTTTTT
>NC_051407.1:43861997-43862119 GCF_015228065.2 Penaeus monodon
TTTTTTTTTTTTTGGGGGGGGGGGGAAAAAAAAAGGAAAAAACCCCCCCCTTTTTTTAAAGGTTTTTTTTAAGGAAAAAGGGGGGGGTTTTTTAATTTGTTTCCCCCTTTTTTTATTTTTTT
>NC_051407.1:43862160-43862242 GCF_015228065.2 Penaeus monodon
AAAAAAAAAAAACCCCCAAAAAAAAACCCCCCTCCCCCAAAAAACCAAATTTTCCCCCCCTTTAAACCCCCCCGCCCCCCCC
>NC_051407.1:43863108-43863335 GCF_015228065.2 Penaeus monodon
GGTTTTAAAATTTTTAAAAACCCCCCAAAAAAAGGGGAACCCCCCAAAAAAAGGGCCCAAAAAAAATTAAAAAAATACGGGTTTTTAAAACCCTTTTTTAAAAAAAAAATTTTTTAAAAAAAACCCCCCCTTTTTTTTTTAAAAAACCCCCCTTTTAAAAAAAAAGGGAAAAGGGGGGGTTTTTTTTTTTCCCCCCATAAAAAACCCAAATTTGGTTTTTTTTTTTT
>NC_051407.1:43863369-43864210 GCF_015228065.2 Penaeus monodon
CCCCAAAATTTTTTAAAAAGAATAGGAGAAGTATATAGGGACAATACAAGAAGATAACAAAAACATAAAAAAAGAGAAGGGGGAGAGAAGAAAAAGGAAAGTAATCTGTCCAGTGCAAGACTGCACTGGACAGATAACATCATGCATCTAATTTTCCAAACTTTTTCCCCTTTGGTATGCTATATTATTTCTACAAAACTCTTACATGCATGCAACTTACAAAAGTTCCTGACAAGCATGTCTATTATTAGAATGTCCTCAATGGTGTAAAATCCTCTCACCACCAGACGTACAAGCATCTGGAGGTTTTGGGGTACCTCATGTAAAGGCTCTTCCATGTTACCTTTCCTGGATCACCTGAAAATTTAGAAGAAAAATCAGTTGTCCTGAGTTGACTGCAATGCAAATAACATAGCTAAGAAACACAGAAATCTAATAAATAATACATGCCTCTTATGTATACCTGCATGTTATATGCAAGAGCTGAAAATTGTTTATACAGTGCATGCCACTCTTCTGATCTCTAGGGGAGCTATTCCATACATTTTTCAAAATACCTCAGGGGAATTGCTTAGATCGGAGTTATGTGAAACACAACACTACCTCATAAAACCAGACTTGAAAGTAGAGCAATTTTTACAACTTTATGCAAAAGTAATAGAAGCTAAAGCAAATCCAATACAGCAACGAATTGTATATATAAAATCAACAAAATATCAGTATCAGTAACATCTTTTGACATCAAATCAACAATTCACTCAACAGGTAACCACAAACCTGAATACTTAAATCACCTCAGATTCAAGACAGAATCACTGGGTAAAGCATGATTCACACTATT
>NC_051407.1:43864242-43864891 GCF_015228065.2 Penaeus monodon
CATTACCCCAGAATTTCTTCATGTAATGAAATGGACCTGTTCACATCACAGAACTGTCACATCATGGATATAGTGACAACTTATTACTTTTCATATCTGATGATATAACTCTGAATATTAGGTTCTTTTTCTTTTAAATGTTGTGAATCACTGATATTTCTCACATTCTGTGATACAGATCTTTGAATCAAATAATTCCTTTCCTTATAAATGTTATAAATTACTGATTATTTTAAATTTGAACTACTGGCAAGATACTGAACCAAAAGGGCAACTAAAGAATACTTTTAATTTCTCCCTCACAATGAATGCATTTTAAGTAGAAATGTTTACTTGTTGACCTGTATCACCTAAAATGTCTGCTATGTATATGGAGTGAGGAGTTGAGAACATTTGCATTATTCTGATCTCTGATGAAATTATACAAAATATGTCTTTCAAACACAATATTATCCACATTATCAGGCAGTGGCTTTCTCATTCTGTAGAATACTTGGAATTTTGGACTCAAAATCCCTGACAATGATGAGACATGATGAAACACTGTCATGACGAACATTGTGAATGCATGGCATGGTTGATGGACGTGATGGAGCAATGTGAATCAGTCTGAATTTTTAGTTTCACACAACCATCTAACTTTGCAATA
>NC_051407.1:43865092-43865358 GCF_015228065.2 Penaeus monodon
CTCTGAATTTGCCAATCAGGGCCTCTGTCCCCAAACCTCCACCTGATTGCTATGGATTTACTCTCCATTTAGCATAACCTATTTCTTCATTTCTGACTTTATTCTCTGCCTGTACAGATCATTTCATATATCAATTAGTAGTTTCCCTTATTCAAGCTAGTGTCAACTGGGTAATTTTTAAATTTCACTTAGCCATCCAACCTTGCAATCATCATTTCTCGTTTCAATAATGCATGGTGTTAAAAAAGCATGATCTGTTGCTATTT
>NC_051407.1:43866593-43866684 GCF_015228065.2 Penaeus monodon
CTTTGTGTTACTTGTAGGAGGCTTTTGGTTTGCCGAGTCAGACACTACCTCGTACTCCATATTGTCCGATATTTTCCCATGAATAGCAAGG
>NC_051407.1:43867013-43867596 GCF_015228065.2 Penaeus monodon
ATAGTATAAAACACCACAAAAGAAAATGGAATAATACTGGTAATAGGGGTGTAGGATATTATTATTCTAATGCAGTTTCAACTTAATTACTCTACCTCAAAATCCTATCTGTAGTTTCAGTGCACCTTCACTGTATAAAAATGCTTTGTGATGATTACACCTCAGATTCTTCTTCTCTTTCCTGTTCTAGGGTTTCAGACTATTGTTGTCTATGTCCACTGAATCCTGCTCTTTCATGCAAACCTTAGATTCGGTGATTACTTCAATCCAAACCTTAGATTCGGTGATTGTACTTCACTGCTAGTAACGCTCGTTGGCCTTTTGTTTACGTTTTTATGTGTTCTTTCGACAATGATCTCTCTTGATTGATTAGATACTGATACCGTATATATTCTTATCACTCTCATAACAAATGAATCTCATGTTATCTTTTTGAAAATATAATACATGATAGTCATTTATCTGAAATTAAAATGATCACGTCGCTATTACATAATGTGGATATAAGTGATTATGATTGTCGGCAACATTTTTGCAAACTCAACTAAACAAATGGAAAAACTATCTACACAATGACAAAATA
>NC_051407.1:43870388-43870596 GCF_015228065.2 Penaeus monodon
TCGTTTCTTCTGCACTTGTGTACAAGGTCTCCTCGAAGGCTCTCCATTCTTCTTCAATCTCTTCTGTTTCAAGCGTTTGTAACTTTTCAAACCTGTTCTTACATTAAGATCTTCACGCAGTTTCTTAAGCTGAAATTTTGCTTGCTGTTTAATTATTTGTAACTTACGCAATCTAATCTGGACTTTAGCCAATACCAGATTATGGTCA
>NC_051407.1:43874232-43874325 GCF_015228065.2 Penaeus monodon
TATTAACAGAAGAAGCTGGACTTCCAAGGGAGAAGCAGAAGAATAGTAAGAATCTAAAAACTAGCGTTGCAACGATTAACGACGATTAACGAT
>NC_051407.1:43874580-43875027 GCF_015228065.2 Penaeus monodon
TTAACGATTAAGATCATCATTATGGGTAGACTCAAACTAAACGTTGTACTTTGGTACATTTAATCAGAAAAACCAGACGTTTCGAGTGCACTTCCACCTATATTCAGTGGTAACACTGTAAAATATGTATATTAAAACCTTCAATTATCTATATTTAAACTGAGATTATAAATGCAATATGGTAATTCTAATACAAACACATAAAAATCATAAAACTTTTGGAATAGTAAATAAGTGAAACATTAATTTAACAAGAGAATGATATAGGCTAGGCTAAAGGACATTAATATGGGCACAATATATATCATATACAATAGAAAACTACACTTTGTGCAGGGTTCTAGAGAATCATATCATATATTTGACTTTAAGCAGTTGCAATTGATATCACATATATTATACACAATGACACATATGAATTAACAACAATAAACAGAAACATGTAAT
>NC_051407.1:43885950-43886088 GCF_015228065.2 Penaeus monodon
TTTTTTTTTTTTTTTTTTTTTATTTTAAATTTTTTTTTTAAAATTTTTAAAAAAAAAATATTATTTTTTTCTTTTATATTTTTTATTTTATATTTTTAATTTTTATATATTTTATTTTTAAATAAAATTTTTTTTTTT
>NC_051407.1:43886253-43886631 GCF_015228065.2 Penaeus monodon
TAAAAGACTGAAATATCCAGTGTCTATCATAATAAACAGATTTCTATCCAAAGAGATTCCACAGAAAATATAATACAAACAAATATTAGATCAGGTGTCTGACCACTATCTTGATCTGAGAGAAATTCAATAAAAACTGAAATATACTGGGTTATAATTTAACAACTTTATTTTTTTAAACATTAATACAGCATAATACACTTATGAGGATAAACTATTTTGTTGCAGATCTCCAGCCATCTCTTGCTTCAAGGACAGCTAACTTGAAGTATGTTACTCTTCTGACATGTGTTAAGCAAAGTGAAGATCACGAATGCATTGTGCTGTTATTATGTGCCACAAGCCATTCCCTGCCTTGAATCACTGATGGCTGAAATG
>NC_051407.1:43887300-43887996 GCF_015228065.2 Penaeus monodon
ATAGCCAATGGGTTAAAAGATGGCTTTCACCTCATTTTCTTTAACAAAATTTGAATAACAGCCTCCATATTACCATTAATATGTGGATCTCCTTACCAACTTTGTTGGCAACTGTCTATTGGTGGGCTTATTGGCATTGTTTGAAATGTTAACTTAGCAGGGATGAATGCTCGATAACAAAAAAGGATTTAGATTAATTAATAAGTGATGGAACAAGATGTAATATAATAGTGGTTGCCTGCAATGTCAAGGTGACTGCAAACAGTACCGTCTTGTACATCTGATTTAAAATTCGGAAACTTAGCTATTGTTTGGCACTAGAATATACAATTGTGGTCAAATCTTGAAATCCATAACTATACATATTTGTTGCTTGATATATTCACATTAAACATCAAACAATACCATATCTCCTGACAGATTTGCTGACAGCTTCCTCTCAAATCTTCTACCAGATGGTCCAGCAACTTCACAGGTATAAATCTTGGGATCTGTGGCAGTAAGGCGCTCAAGGATATGACCTTCTGGTGGTGGACGAGTTAAGTGCACAACTGTCAGTCTGCATTCATTGTAGGAAAATATCATATGCTGTCTTGTTAGCACAACTGGAAAAAAAAATCCCAGCTATCATAGCTATTTCACATATCAATTTTTCATCAAGATATCAGGTATATTAATATAAAAAGTACTGCTCAC
>NC_051407.1:43888015-43889138 GCF_015228065.2 Penaeus monodon
AAGATCTTCTGATGTAATATATCTATAAAAATCATAGAAATAATCCTTACATCCTTTCAGAAATTGGCTTCAATTCTAATTTGTAATTTACATTGTGAACTAAGCAGGATTTGCAAGCATCCACCAGAACGAAGTTACTCATCTACTTTTCTTTTCTCATTCACTCTCAATATCTGCACATTACATCAGGTTCAACATAATCTTTAAATCTAACAGAGCGAAGAAAATGCAGGTGTACTGGTGACAATGGTGATCTGAAGCTTATTGTGAACACAAATATAATGGAGCATGCCATTCAAAATCATAAAAAAGGTTCTGTTAACAAAAAATACAGAAAAACTGCTGAACCTTACCATCAGCAAGATTTCTGAAAGGAGCTTCCCAACCAAGAACTTGTCAAATGTTATTCTGGTAAAGGGCTCCTGTGTTCAGACTCACTGTCAGTGTTGAAATAATACCTGAGGCAAATATCAATTGGTAGACATGTGTCTGCCAGCCTTCCCATAGGACTCTTTCCTTTGATAACAATTCCTATGAAAGAAGAAAGATTTGTTTTAATGGAAGCTCTTAATAATTGGTAAATTCACTAATTTAGCAAACCTTGCATATATGTTGTGGATTCAAGCTATATCAAGTGAAAACATGCCTCATAAATCCTTTATCCTTGAATACATATAAGGAGGAGATATGTGGTTAAGCAACATATTTATTAACTTTCATTTAGTTAATCAGCCTATTTCTTAGGCACTTAGAGAAATCTTCATGGGCAAAATTGGTAGAAACTGAGTTTAAAGCAATGAAGCAATGTGAGCTTACTGGTATTAATGTGCTTCTTATCTACAGTGGATAAAAATGTAATATTCCCAGGCTGGTAACTTCGAGTGTTTTCCTTATTTAGATTACAGTAGACATCTATTTATGATTTCAATGAAATAACTAAAAATCACAAAACTATCATCACAAACGTCATTGATGGAACTTATATCTGCATTAATACTGAAGGCTTTATAGGCAGCATTTAGGTAATCACTGCATTAAAAGATATATATACAAATCTATCAGATCTGACTAATTTTTTTACATCAACTGGAAAACATCCTTTGAAGACAGTACTTTCTATCAA
>NC_051407.1:43889223-43889749 GCF_015228065.2 Penaeus monodon
CACGAGAATAATTTTCTTTAACACAATATACATTTGAAAACTGCATCTAATCTTTTAAGTATATACAACATATATTGGAGTATTGCTCTATACTAAGTGTGCAGTCTTATTAAATAAAATATAGTATAGAGCATAAAAACAACACATAGTCCTAGATATGTAAATCTACATACAAAATAAAAATTGATGTCAATACAAACCTCTAATTCACGTAGTGCCTCTCGTAGCTTGCTGGGCCGATTGTTTTTTGGCGTGACCATAATACCCCTAGCTTCCAAATAGTGACGTTTGTCCTCATAGTAAACCCGCTCCTTACACACAGTATTTTTGTCCTGGTATCTTTAAGGAATGGCAAATATCAAAATCAGTTTAATAGAAATGTGTAGTTTTAAACTATTTTAGACTGACTCAGTTTCTCCTGTCAGAAGTGGAAGTATAATTTTTCTTTACAGATTTTTTTTTGGTCTATGATATCAATAATAGTAAAAAAAGGCCAATGCATGTACCCAGTACTAGTGAATTAGTT
>NC_051407.1:43890484-43891206 GCF_015228065.2 Penaeus monodon
AACAAAAGTAATAAAATAAATCCAGAATTAAGCTCTTATAACTATGCTAGTAAAGTAACTACAACCTCCATGATATTATGAAAATACAACTCTTCTAAAATATTTCATAACCTTTATGTATGCTTTATAGATTTCCAGAGCATTGATATAATTAGTACTGCAATAGGAAATATGAAAATGTATATATGGAATGATCAGACAAATATTCAGGTAGTGCTGAAATACTATGAAAATATCTTTAATACAAAGGAATTTCAGCAAGAATTAAGTAAAAACTAACAATAAACAAATGCCCCATACACTGAATACTGTAAAGTAATATCTATAAAGTATCAAGCCACATCTCAAACTTACCTAAAAGCTCCTATGTCAGCATCCTTAACGATGATGTCATCACGTAACGTCCAAAAATGGACATCACCCAAGAGGGTCACCATGGTTGCATCCAGATGTGAAGCTGTGCCTCACATTGCTGCATTTGCTTTCAAGTTAATTCTTGTCTTCATCTGCAACAACCCAAATTTCAAATGGTTATCATAGATAAAAAGAGTTTGTTGATGAAACTTCTGAATAATGTCTGGAACTGGTTCTTATTTCAAAAGCTATTTGGAGTGCAGCTACACTGTAAGGTTTTCTTAAATCAAAGCAGGGTATTGATTCATTCTATCATCACTTATATTCTAAAAAGAAACTGCATAACGTAAGTGAACAGGTGGTTATAC
>NC_051407.1:43891250-43891533 GCF_015228065.2 Penaeus monodon
GGAAAAATAAAAATCCATTAATGCAGCAAGCTTCATGAGCCCATTGGTAACTTTAGGAATGGCTATGCTATATCTATATTCTGCAAGACAAATCGTTAATGGAACTGTTACTGGACTAATGAACATATTTTTTTTCTTGTGATAAGAAAAGTTTTCAGGATTTGCAAAGTGCTACATATTGAGGAAAAAATTACTAGACGATGATGATGATATTCATATACTGTAAATGTCAACACTGAATCATGTCTACCAATATATGTGAAAAAACTTTTGTTATTCCACA
>NC_051407.1:43891563-43892624 GCF_015228065.2 Penaeus monodon
ACAAATCATACAAATCACAGTGCAATACTTTTGTATTCATCTAATGTCAAAATACAACATTTCCTTTTAGTTCCAGTAAGGCATATGTGCATACAAGTTTAATTCACTGAGAAATTCAGTTATTCAAGTGGCTTTAATTTGACTAATTTTGAAATTCAAACAAATATATTGCTCAAAAAGAAGAAGGAAAATTTCATCTCCACTAGTCCTATTACTTTCTTTTGAAAAATAACATCATATAACTGAAGAAAAAAAATTGTCATTTCACTGTATAATTTAACACTTTACACATTTCCGTAAAAAAACTAATTTTCTTTCATTCTATGAATATTCTAAGATATCAATAAAAAATTTAAAGAAAATAATCACGTACTTGTACTTCAACCTAATCATTGTAACACTGATTTCTAGAGTTTAGATTAGGTTGCTCTTAACCCAGGGGTCTCAAATTCATGTCCTGTGGCCCAAATGTGGCCATTGAAATAGTCATAAATTAACTAAAATAAAATTGTACATTAAACTGCAGCACACCATGACTAATGCATATACATTTACATTTTGTTACCATTAGTGTTACAATTTCAAATTTAATAAATAATATAATTCTTATTGGCCCTTAAGATGTTAGCTGAAATAATAATCACCCATAAGACTTTGACATCCCCTTGCTCTAACTCCTTGACAATCTGAGACATCTGCATTATCTCTTTACATTGGCTTGAAGTTATTTTTATATTGCTGCTGCCTTGGCCTGGCTTACAATACATTACTTTTCATTGAAACTTTTTTATGCAGTCAATGTTAAGAGATGCTTTTGCCCACCTTTTTCTTTACGACTAGCGCCTACTTCTGGTAAATCTGTTTCTGCGAAGGCACTTACATTGTCTGTGGTTCTAGGATTTAATTAATGGCAACTAACTGCAATTAATACTCTTATCTTTATGAACAAACTGTCAAGTTTAGACGAAGCTTTCAGTCAACATTTCCATTTTTTTCAAGTAACTCTTGCATCATATTTTCTGGATAAATTTTCAGTTTCACACAGCCATCCAACCTTGTAA
>NC_051407.1:43892766-43892991 GCF_015228065.2 Penaeus monodon
AGGGTGCATTCAGCCAACTGCTCACCTAGCAGCTGAAGTGTACGTTGAATGGCATTGTTTCACAAAGTTATTTCATACGCTTGGCAAGCTGAACGTGTGTAGATTTCTAACTGTTTGCTCAAAGAAGAACAGTTACACCTCACTGCGACATGTACTCTTAGTGTCTAATGGTCATTACTGTTGACCACCAAAACTGGAGTGAGTGAGTGAGCCAGCAAGCATGCC
>NC_051407.1:43895356-43895452 GCF_015228065.2 Penaeus monodon
TATAGATTTATGATCAAACACCATAATTTTTGGAGTATTTCTGTCAAATCATTAAATATTCCTGATTTTAAAAAGTTCTATTAATAAAAAAATCTT
>NC_051407.1:43895772-43896741 GCF_015228065.2 Penaeus monodon
ATGATCTATGTAACAAATTAAGATTTCGGTCAACTCTATACTCCTGGTCAAGACAGCACGAACACATTATTTTCTAGGAGCTGATGTTTGTAGAGTAATTCTCCCTTACATGTGTACATTTCCAAAACTGGGCATAAGTCTTTGTTGTCTTCCCTGACTGCACCCTGTCTTGACCTCTGGGATGGTTCTATCATTATTAAATAAGAAACCAGTCTAAGCACTACTATGTTGAAAATACACAAGGGAAGTCTACTCACACTTCAAGCTCTCCTACCCCAATACAATGACAACATTGTAAATGCAATTAGATGCCAAAATCAAAAACAAAAATCCTTGATACTCATACTCAAAAAAATAATACCTGCTATGAAATCAGCGTGCATTGCAACTTATTTCTGTACGTTTTTAACACAAACAGTTAAATTATATAACTCTGCAAGAAACATTTTGAGCAATATATGTTCACCCAGTCCGAGTGCCAAGAAGACAGAAAAGTCATTCAACTCCGTGACACTCGATAGTGACTTAGAAGCCTCTACTTGTTGCTAACTACACCTGAACTCACTCCATATCGTAGCAGCTCGTACTTTTACCTTGCGTCTTGTTCTGATGACTGGGATTTATGACAACTGTCTTGTTCCTCTTCTCCCGGGGACCACTTGATGAAACAGGTTTCCCGTAGAGCACCTTCACCTACTCCAGTGTCAACACAGCCTTGGCTCCGAGGCGTTCGCGTAAGGCGGACCCATCAATGCGGGGATTCGCTCCTGCTCGTCGCACACGCAATTTCTTTTCCGCACACTATGCTCGACTTGAACTTCACTCACTGTCTTCTTATTTTCAAGGAAATGTGCAAATCTACCGTGTGATGAGTTGGATTAAAGTGTGGTGTGAAAAGACATTACCTCATTGGAAAATAAAGATGGCTATACAAAAGCATACATATCCATGAACTATCACGTAAAAGTG
>NC_051407.1:43909048-43909166 GCF_015228065.2 Penaeus monodon
ACTGTAGGAGCTAATATCTGTGATCTTGTTAAGAAAGACCCTTGGTTATAGAGGAGACTTCAATGCACCCTAAGGATTAGCAAGAAAAGGGCTGAAGGCGTGAATCGATGCCACCAAC
>NC_051407.1:43910192-43910454 GCF_015228065.2 Penaeus monodon
CATGTATGTAGAATGATCTAAATTACACAGAGATAAAGCAAGAACTTCCTCCTCAGCCAGATGGTACCCAGGTGCTATAACCCACGGGCACTTTCTGCAATAATTATTAGCTGTCCCAAAAGTCATTATGAACTATTTTTTCTGCCACTCTGATGGTTGCCAAGCCAACACTCAAAAAAAATTAAGAAAAATTAAGTCCAGAATGAACTGTCAGAAGAAAACCCTTTTTCCTGGACTTCTGAACTGACTTAATGGCAGCACC
>NC_051407.1:43913720-43914238 GCF_015228065.2 Penaeus monodon
ACGTCATTAATTTATAAGGATATATCCAAAGGTTAAGTTAGATTCGTCCAGTTTAGCTTTGGACGAGGGGAGGTTTGACTGAATCTGGAATTACTCATGAATTGTTACTTATCTGCTATTTACTACTCCTAAGGCCACTTTGTGGAATTTGCATATATTAAAAAGTCCCGAAATTTTTAAAATAAAAATAATGATAATAAATATAGAGTATAACTACCATCACTGTGAGTTGTTAACAATCAGTCTATTTCCATTCTGAAAGGTATGCAATTCAAAGTGGGACCCTTTATTACAAAATGTTTTTTGGTAGAAAAATGTTACAAAATTTTCTGTAAAAATCTACTTTAGTACAATTACTTTCAGCAGACTTTATGGATGCAGTATTAAAAATTCTTATATTTCATCTTATTTTGCTTTCCCTTTTTTCTTCACATCACTTCAGAAAGGCACTCTAATGTCTTTTAATCATATACAATAATCCATATTTTTTAACTGTTATATTTGAAGTGTTAAATTGC
>NC_051407.1:43914304-43915413 GCF_015228065.2 Penaeus monodon
TGACTAAAGGAAAATTTAAAAAAAAAAGTCATCTGTCCTGTTTTCAAAACTGTTATTAAAATAAATCTTTGGAAAACTTCATACACATATATCATTAATCATTCTGATATATATATCAGACCATTCCTTTTTCTATCAAAGCTGATGTACATCAACTGCATTCTAAACAATATGCTCAGATACAACTTCCCCTTTTGAGCAAGTGCCACAAACTAGCCATACGTCACATAAGCTTTATTTCAGTTACGTATTTACTTACAACAGCTTTATCAATTTGAAAAATGGCACTAGGATTAATACAGTTAGTCCTAACAAAAATCTAATTCTTAAAGAAATAAAACCATACATCTCCAACTGATTCTAAAGTAAAGACATGCCACTCTGACCAAAAAGTCACATAAGAATTTAATTCAAAAACATAAGGAGGAAGGGAATTTTTATTTAGCAGAATGAAAAATTGTTTTGAGCTATAAACTAACTATACTAATGGATCACCTGTATATTATTGCTTGGGTTTACTAATGATTCACTCACTTCAGGCTCTTACATACTTGAATCACTAATAATCAAATACCTCCAAGGAGTGCAAATTTCCAAACATAAAGGATTCTAGAATGGAAAAATGCTTTAAAAGACAGCTGGGCAAAGTTTTAAAAAAACAATAAAAAGGTGTTTCTTGCTAAAAAAAAGCCAGAAACAAAAAAATAAAAGACTTATGCACTTGGGGCGATAACCCCCCCCCCCCTCCCTCCACATTCTAAAAAGTCTTTACTATACTAGGATTTTAAAAAATCAACTAATGTGTGTGCTTAATCATCAAGGAACCCCATAATCTTGGGAGGTTGCATGATGCTTCTTTTCCTCTTGAGTCTCTTTGAGATAAAGGGGGTTGTCCCTTCGTAATAGCCACCTTTTTTCCCGCCACCTCACCATGGGGGGCCCGAATCTCTTCCCTGATCCCTGATTTCCCTGTCCGTACTGGGGGAAGATTTTAAATTTGGTAAATTTCTACTAAGCAATTATAGTGAAATCTTTTAAACAACTTTTTTTCAAAAAATAACCTATGTATACATAAATACACATCGTATCTATATATACACACACAACCC
>NC_051407.1:43921066-43921860 GCF_015228065.2 Penaeus monodon
ATTAATGTGTTTATTGAGCATAGTCTCCATGACCAATGTACCAAGAAACACGTGGAGTAGATATTCACTGTAAGTGTTTTAAGCGAAACGGTGTAACTTGTGAATGTCTTATAGTAGTTCTCCCCTTCTGTAGACTTCAATGATTCCACTCCACCTAGGTCTTCTTTTGGGTAGTAGTCATTTGAAAAAATGATGTTCTCTATTGCCTTCATTATGTGTCGTTAATAGTAGTCTAGGGAAACTTTCAAAAATGCATAACTATAATTTGCAATGGTGTGGCATGATCAGTATCTAAATAGGAATTAACTGGATTTTTCTAATTTATTTTAAAAGACTGTAGTACCACGAGCAGTGCTGGTTGGCGGGTCGAATAGACAGCCACCGGGCATGATATAATGGGAGTGTAAGAAATTACCAAAAATATATATATACATATTATTTTATACGCGCGATAACCAAATATACATGGAAAGTTTAGTATTCAATCCGTTGCATTTGAATTAACGTAATGTTGAAAATTTTATAAATTAATATGCAAGGGAGAACAAAGAAGATTTTGAGAGTTGGGTAGCCCGCTTACGACACTGCTAATAGGGGGGATGGGAGATAATGTTAGCTGACGATATTATTTTGTTCACGTTTAATATTTCATCATCTTTTCATACTATTGCATAACCATATATCATAACGTATCAACTATTGATATCGTTAACTATTTTTCAGAATCTATCCGTTGATCATTTGTTAATAATATCACAATATTTAGTATAAAGAGGTATTTGGTAGTCGTCCAA
>NC_051407.1:43921918-43922181 GCF_015228065.2 Penaeus monodon
CTACGTTGAGGGAGGGGGCCGGAGGGTCAGGTTAACCAACGTAGTGTGATCAGTATTCGTTGTCTTTTTCTGAGCGCCGCACGCATCTGACCCGCCAGCTGGGGGAGAGTTCTTTTGTAACAATCGCTCAAGTGAATTTTCTCCCCTATAACTGTCGTATTGGTAAAGAGCTTAACGGCAAAGCAGGTGTTCAGAGCGCACCGGAACTGAGACTTCGAAGAAACGAGACGGTTTAGAGAGAATTGCGTAGACGAGAAAGCTCT
>NC_051407.1:43922219-43923647 GCF_015228065.2 Penaeus monodon
TGAAGGCGCTATCGCTGGGCCTCCCCTCCTCCTCCTTGTGGTAAGTCTCCAAACTCATTGTAAGACCATACCTTTTCTACTTTATGCTCACCCACGCAGGCTTTTATTTGTCTTAACTGAATCGCTTAATGTTTTAGTTAGCGAACTTGTACAAAGTAAAAATCTGAAGGCCACTGAGAAACTTGAAAATCACCTTCACAGCTCGTTGCTGTGTGGCCTTGAATGTTTCACTTATGGTGATCAATGTTAGACAAAGCCTCTACATGTTCAATAAAATGTAGAACATCCTTAGTAGTTTATCTTTTCAAGTAATCGTTATAATTTTCGCCACTTTGAATTATAAAGTTTATTTTAGCAAATAGAAGACGGAAGGAATCGAAGGAAATGGCGGCAAGGTGTACGTTGAAATCCCCAGGTGTAGAAGAGGCGCGGTCGGACCTGGGAAGCGACGCCCCCCCCCCCCAACTCCCCTTATCCCCGTCCACTTCCTTAGCAAAGTTGAACTTCGTTGTTTCATAGAAATATATTAGTTTAGTTACTTTAACGAAACAAATGTTTTTAGTGTGGACGATTTCATAGGTTTAACTCTTCAGTGTCTCTTAGTGTCACCTCCACGATTTCCTTTGTTTGGAGACCTGCCTAACCTGCCATTGGGTGTGAGCATCACAAGCTCACTAGAACTCATTATCATTACCGGGTGGATTAAGAAAATTGGCCTCGCCAAAAAAAAGAAAAAAAAATGTAATCCACCAAGAAGTTAGATAAAAGACAACGTACTGTTCTCGAGTTCTTGTGTTGGATTGTAGATTAGTTTTATGGAAAGTCGCTTGCTACTTACAGTCGAAGGTTGCCACTGACTGACAGTTACTGTCAGTCACCTTATTTTATTTTCACGAAGGGGGATGTAAACTTCACATAAGTTTGACGATTAATTTGGAGTACGATGTAGAGGTAAATAAATATTAGGGTTCAGAAGTACATATAAGGAAGATGAGCCACGACAGCAAGGTATAATCTCCGGACATCACGAAGAACATTGGAATTTGAGGTTGGTTGGTTGGTCCCTTGGGTTTAGTAGTGGGTGGGCGTGTTTCTGGTGCATGTACTACAATCATGACTAGATCCACACTCATCCACACCTACACTCACACACGTCGAAAAAATGCTATGTCAATGGATGTAAAGCCATATCCTGCGGTGGAAGGCGAGCCCTCGTAGTGTAAGAGTACAACTATAATACTTTCAACAATATAAAGTATTTCTTTATTTGAATGCAGTGAAGCTTGATGGGAAAGCGATTTGTAAACAACACGAAAACGGAAGAGAAAGAGCGAGTCGGTGGGAAGAAGCGAGTCGGTGAACTCCCCGGCGCTTGTAGACAGGTAAGGCCCGAGGGGAGGGGGTTGGCTTGGGCGCTTGTGGAAGCGT
>NC_051407.1:43923680-43923936 GCF_015228065.2 Penaeus monodon
AACAATCGGAGGATGTGACGGTGTGGAGACGCGGCGCCTTATCATCAAAGGAGATGGGTGGAGTCGCGTGGAATGGAAGCAACAGGTATACTTGGACTTTCGTTGTTCGGTCCGTTTAGGTGAATACTTGAGAAGGATTTTTATAGCAAATGCATCGATAGAAGAAGAAAATCAAAATGTTACTAGCCTTTCTTGTTGCGCAAAGGTGATGCTCGGCATCGTTCATAAAGATCGTGATTAATGTTACCGAGAGTAA
>NC_051407.1:43924111-43924213 GCF_015228065.2 Penaeus monodon
TGTACAAGGGATGCTTCTCCCCTGACTAGGGAATGATTAGAAGGTAGGAAATGTTAGGTTTGGATTTTGGTATTTGGGGATATTTAAATTTAAAAAACCCCC
>NC_051407.1:43924313-43926752 GCF_015228065.2 Penaeus monodon
CTTTTAAGGCCCCCCAAAAAGGATTCTGTGTGAACGTTAATCATAGCCTTTACGGGACCCCAGAGAATGTAGCAAGGAATAGCAGCGCGTCGTGTGTTGAGATTCGAGCGTGATAATTGTACACAAGGAGGTGTGGAGAGGCAACGTGAGCCACACGTCAGAATGGCGGACGTGGAGGGGCGCGCCGCTCATCCTGGAGCCTCCTCCGTGTCACCGTCAGGGCTGCTAGTGTCTCCTGCACTCATCCTTCCCTTATCCTCTTATCTCCCCTCCTTTCCGGTCAACTAAATCTCGATTTAGTTTCTTATTCCGACTGTCAACATTGTCCCTCACATATTTCTATAAGACATCCTTCACTGCTCACGATGCAGCCCATCACTAAATGATGATCTTCACACTTTAAACTCTTTAAATTCATATGCCTTTTCATTACATTATAATGTGTGAACAGTGCACGCACTGACAAACAGTCTATTTCACTACAGATTTTTCCCTCGGCCGTAATCAGGTTCTTACAGTCTATTTCACTACAGATTTTTCCCTCGGCCGTAATCAGGTTCTCCTGTTCTCCCTCAGGTCGCTCTACGACAACAACATCAAGACCATCCAGAACGGCACATTCGACACCCTCAGCAGCATCCAGACCTTGTAAGTGCCTCCTGCTGCTTCTTTGGTAAACATGAATTGGTGACTATTTTAACAAGTATACAGGGGAGTTATTTTGGAATGTATTTAACTTGCAAAAAACATTCGCGATTCACCGTTGATTTTCTGAACCATTCATATTTTTACGTTCACGAGTATCTCGTTAGATGAGTGTAGAACTGGAAAAACACCTTTGATCGACTACATCCCCTCAGCCTCAACCCCGACCCCTCCAGCCGTCCTATTCATTTCGATTATATTGTGTCGGAGTGACAGTTGAATAGTGCCATCTCTCAGCCAGTCAAGTTTACGGCGTGTGACAGCCGCCTGGCTTGGGCTGTGGTCGTTAGTGGCAGCACAAAGCTGGCCGTCGTCGCTCCGTCACTACCCAATCACCGGCCAACGCTTAACCGTCATCATTTTGTTTGCAGAAGCTGTCGCGAATGATCCAACGTAAATTAATATTTCAAAACATGATGGCCAAAAACTTCTCGAGATCATGCCAGTATCTGTACAGAAAAGGATTGAAGAGTTCATGGTACTTCTGACCCCACGAGCTAAAAGCTGCAAAACGTTAATGCATACTAAACACGCCAGCATACTAAAATCTCCTTTTTTTTAAGTTATATTTCATGCAGATTTTTTTTATGTTCCTTCGTTTATTTATGAAAGGCATCGTCCTAGATTCAAAGGTTGTTAATTAAGCACAGTCTATACACAACGTCTTCAAATGATGCCAGAACCTACCTCAATAACCATAAATTAATGCTCGAGGTTGGGCCTTTAAATTTTAATCCCGTATGTAACCTGTAGTGAGTTAGTGAGGGCGAGGAGGGTCAACCTCTTAAGGTGAGCTTGAATGTACTTTCACTCAGTGTACATCCGCCGGGTTAGAGCGGCGAGGATGTAAACTCACAGAACATTGTATATCTAGATGTCGCACAAGATAAAGTGGCGAGACAGGTCTTGAATTTTCGTGTTGTGTCGGCGTTATTTTAGTGTGGGGCGATAACGTATCTGGCGACAACCCACATTAATTTTAGAGTTAGATCATCTTAGTCATCGGGGAGACGCATAATCCCATCACGGCAGCCTCGAGGGCCCACCCATCACGCGCGCTCCCCCCGCCGCCTCATTCCCATTATGCCTCTGCAAAAACGTGGATTTATGGTCCTTTTCCCGAGTTTTTTGCTTTTTAGAATCTGTGAAAAAGAGAGAGCAGTAGATGAGATGAGCCCAGCGCGCCATTTGTGCATACATGCACCCATTTCTCTAGCACAACTAACGTCTCGTATATTTATTTACGATTTTTTTTGGGCCAGGAGAGGAGGCGAGAGAAGGTAAAGGAAGACTATAGGGCACGTAGACCTGGCATAGTAAGTCGGGTGCCCCAATATCAGAGCACAGTCTTGCCGAAAAAGGCTTGTGTTTGTTGTATCTGAGTCAGTCACAGACCCTCATAAAAGCAGTTTCCTGATGTTAGATAAAACAACGAACGTTAACACCCCTCATTTATTGCTCTTCATAGTAATCCACTTTAATAAAGGCGATGTGTTTTAACTGAAACCTTCGCTTGTGCTTTCGAAATAATTTATTTTTCATTCAGGAGTTGGAGTTTTCTTCCTCTTGCGACGAGAAATTCGATATTCCATTCTAATCATGGAAAGCAAATGTTTATAAGAAGGCGGTATAAAGGACGGTCTGTTGACTGTGCGGTTCGGCCCATTATGCCTGGGATCTCCCACGGCTGCCTCCGCTAAAACCCCTTGGGCCACCACTGCCAGGGCTTTTATA
>NC_051407.1:43926905-43927031 GCF_015228065.2 Penaeus monodon
GCTGTCTAGTCCCTATTATTTTGTTCACGATTTACATATCTTTAAAGCATTGTTTTTTTCTTTCATCCGATTTGGTGCCAGGAAGATGAGTGCCCCGCTAATTTTGAGAAGGAAGAATTTAAGATT
>NC_051407.1:43927194-43927949 GCF_015228065.2 Penaeus monodon
TATTGCTCCAAAATATACACGGTAAACTGCATCTCATCGAATGTTACAATGTATTTTATTGAGAGAGAAAAAAAAAATAACGCACATTGTATTGCTTGAAAAGTTGAAAAGGGCGACAGTTTGGCAACAGTTTTAATTTTCAGTGTTTTGCAAGCTCTTGCAAAATGGAATTTTGGTTTGAGGCAAGAGGATCACGGTAAGTAATTGCATAACTTTGTTATATATTTCAAACTATAACGTTCGTCGTATGCCAACGACACCTTGGTCGGACCCGTTCGTGTGCGACTGCAGCCTGCAGTGGCTGTCAGACTACCTGGAGGTCCACCCGATCGAAACCTCCGGCGCCAGGGGCGAGAACCCGCGCCGCCTGCAGAAGAGGAAGCTGAAAGCCCTCAGAGACGAACGGCTCAAGTGTAAGTCGCTCGCTGGGGCTTCCTGGTCGTAGTGTGTTGGAGATATTGTCGGTTTCATTTATCATATGCAGCCTAGCACAGTGTTTTAGTCATTCGGAAGAAAGTTCAAATGGGTTTTTTTGTGGCGAGCAGGCACGGACGAGACGGTGTCCCTGTACGCCGGCGAGTGGGGTAACCGCTGAGGAGTGCCCTCGAGGCTGCACCCGCCGCGCCACCACCGTCGACTGCACCGGGAGGCCCCACGCGCTTCCCCGAGACCCTGCCGCCCTACACCACTGACCTGTAAGTCTGCACTTGTTATAACGCCCCCATACGTCAGGGAGAAATTACCTGCGCAGTCCA
>NC_051407.1:43928024-43928288 GCF_015228065.2 Penaeus monodon
CCTCCCCTTGAGATTTTTTTATAATTTATTTTTAATTTAGTCTTTACGCCCGTGGACTTGGCGCCAGCGTTACGTCTTTGTACCCGGCAGGTGGCTGTCCGACAATGAGATCCGGGGGAAAACGGAAGTTCGGGCGTGCTGCGGGAGCTGTCGCGCCTGCGCCGCCTCGTGCTCTCCAACAACCACCTGCGCCGCATCACGCAGGGCTCCTTCCAGGGCATCCAGTCGCTCAGGGAAATTTTAAGTGCAGCTTCGGCGCCAAAA
>NC_051407.1:43928374-43929081 GCF_015228065.2 Penaeus monodon
CAATTGAAATCTTCTAAAATAGACATGTTTGCCACATAATAGACGTATGTTTGACGTATCAGGCTTATTGTAAGTAATTTTACCACTACTTGACACACAGGGATCTGTCAGACAATGATCTGTCAGAGATCAACAGCCGGATGTTCGACGGCATCCCCCAGCTAACGGCCTTGTAAGTACTGTCATGTGCGCGTGCCCTTGTCTCTGTTCGTATATGCACAAACCATTTCTTCCTTATCGCGCAACAGTAAGATTGTTTACTTTTATAAACTCACCACAGGTCCTGGGCCCAAAACAAGGTGACGTGCATCTCCCCCGGGGGCATTTAGTCAGCTGCCGGCGCTCACAGAAATGTAAGTTATTACATGAATTGTTGACGTTCAAACTTCCCTTTGCCACACGCGTTTAAGTACCGTTGACATCTAAACCCGTCTGTCCCCCAGCAACCTGGGGGGCAACCCGCTGCGTTTCAACTGCCACATGGGTTGGCTGGCCGAGTGGCTGCGGGGCCAGCGGGCCACGAGCGGCGTTCCCCGGTGCCACACGCCGCACCGCCTGCGCGACGTTGCCCATCCACGGAGGTCCCGAGCTCTGAGTTCGCGGGGGAAGGTAAACACTTCCCGAATAAAACGAAACGTAAATTTTCCGCGGAGTGCTTCTGTGTTATCCTTAAACCAAAAACAACGTTTTTGGGAGGCTCTTTTTTT
>NC_051407.1:43929152-43930025 GCF_015228065.2 Penaeus monodon
TGTATGTATTTGTATTTTTATAAAATTCTGTCACAGACAGATCTTTCCCTTCTCATCTGAAGCTATATAATTGTAGGCAGAGTAACACAAACTAACCCCTTATGGTTTATTTCATAGGTTATACCCACTTACATTTCATTTGACATTCTGTACTTTGGGTTTCTCCGATTTAAATTTTTTTAGTGTACATTTACAGATTTACAATCCTTTGTATAAATAAATCTCCAACAGTATCAGTTTTGTCTATCAGCGACAGGGAACAGTGAAATGAAGTTTTAGAAGATATTCTGCCAGTGTGTATGGAATAACAGCTAGTTTATAAAGTTGATTTTTTAACCCTGATATTTTTTGTGATAATTACCCCTGCTTATTTTCTTTTTCTCTTACCCATTGCATCCCAGAATTGCAGCTAATATGTGGAAAATGCGTTTGTAGGCCAAAGTAGACCCACTAGTCACTATCCATTAGAGACGTAGATGTAAATACACTACCAGAGTAATGCATGATGCTTTGTAAATAACGGCTATATTTAGAATATTCACTTTGAAAAGGGGAAACTGGTTACTCGCCATTGCTTACTTCATTTCATTTGTACCTACACAGAGGGTTATCCAGCGGTGGGTTACATTCCTTTGCCTCATTACCCAGGAGACGAGACAGGCTGCCTTGGCGTCGAGGAGCGCTGCCCCGCCGACTGCCGCTGCGAGGGCACTGTGGTGCGCTTGTTCCAGGGCCAAGCTGCGCGAAATCCCGCTTGGAATTCCGTCGCACACAACCGAACTGTACGTCCGCTTGGCGTGTTTCTTTTACTATGATCTCTGATGCATTGAGAGAAATATGCTTGTATAATTGTACATTGTATGTATAAGTATA
>NC_051407.1:43930052-43932752 GCF_015228065.2 Penaeus monodon
CATGTGCATATGTTTTTAAATTTTAATAATATTTATAGTCAAGCCAGTGCATCTTTTTACCATTTTAAATTTACTCCTCTTTGCAGGTACTTGGATGTAAATGAAATCACAGAAATTGATGCCGAGCGCCTTTCTCACCTGACTGCCCTGACGAGATTGTAAGTTGTACGAAGAAATCAGATTCTTTGAGTTTTTGTTTCTAAGTATGTGTTAATGTTGACTTTTATTACAACTAAAACGTTTTTGTGCCATTTCAGGGACCTGAGTAACAACCAGATTGCAGTATTACAAAATAACACCTTTCCAGTCTCCACCAGCTCTCTACACTGTAAGTGGTTGGGGCTCTCACCCTTTCCTCTCATTGGAAGACAGTGAAAAAGATATCAGTGGGGCGGTTATCATCATCATCTCGTCACGGCTAATTTTAACAGACATTTTTTTTCATATTATTTTCAGTATTGTAAGTTACAACAAGTTGCAGTGTATGCAGAGGGACTCACTTGCAGGCCTGCGAAAACTTCGCATTCTGTAAGTTAATTTTTCTTTTTTCTCTTTATTTCCTCATGCTCATTTTAAAGTTTGAACAAATGACAAAACCAAAAATACTGTGCATTTTACTGTCCATCTAATTAGTATTTCTATTTTTTAAATAGGTAAATTCATGGAAAATGATATATCAAGGGATACCAGATGGAGCCTTCCGGACCTAGATTATATCCACACATGTAAGTAGAAAAATCAGTCCTTATTTGCTTTGGTCAATAAACTGTACCGGTTTTTATTGCATAAGACATGTTCTAATTAAAAACATTTTTACTCAATATTTTTACAGAGCAAGGGGAAAGCAAACCCTCTGTACTGGACTGCTCACTGGCATGGTTCTCAAACTGGGTGAAAGGAGACTATGTGGAGCCTGGAACTGCTCGATGTGCTGAGCCACAAGCCATGAGGGATAAGCTGATTCTTACCACACCTACACAGGCTTTCCACTGTTCACAGAAAGTTCCAGATGAGGTTAGTCAGCACTATAGAGACAGCATGATGTTTTGTTAAATGAAGCAGTTCATTTGTTTTGTCAATGACATTTCATACAATTACAAATACTGATTACCTCTTATTTCTTTTTGGGTTTCTTGCCAAGTGTGATTTGTGTTACACTCATCCTTGTGAGAATGAAGGAGTATGTCACCAAATCCCTAACCGCAGCTACAATGTATCTGTCCCCCTGCTTATCAGGTCCAAAATTTTTGTCAATAAAAAATTGATGCTTGTTATGGCAATCCATGTAAGAATATGGGAACATGCAAAGTTCTTGAAGCAGAAGGTTTAGGTACGAAATGCTAAACAATAACATATTTTCCTTATCATTAAAACAAACTTTTAAATATTAAAAATTTTACATATTGGATGATGATACTGAAGCATTTATACATCATGTTTTATAATTATATATTTGGAAAAGGAATCTCATCATTGTTACAACAAATTCATCATAGCAAATTCATGGGAAACTTCTATCTTCTTTCAGCTCCCATTGCCCTCCAGGCTTTGAAGGGATCGGTGTGAAATTACATTGATGCTGCGTAGAAAATAAGTGTGAGAACAATGCTACTTGTTTGATCTTGTTGAAGAATACACATGCCGTGTAACCCTGGCTACACAGGTCAGTTTCTGCCTTTACAAAAGAGAATGGATTTGTGTAACTTACACTTCTTTGATACATGGGGCATGATAATGCAAAACCTAAAAATATAAGATTTCTTAAGGGTAATAATTATCATTAATGCTCTCGGGTGATTACTGTGAACGCAAGATACCATTCTGCAGCAGAAGAGTTTCAATCCCTGTAAAAATGGTGCCACTTTTTGGGATCACTTCACCCACTATGAATGCCAGTGCCCTCTCGGGTTTGCTGGTGATAACTGCACAAAAAATTTTTGATGACTGTGCCAACCACCTGTGTCGGGTATTTGATTATTTGTGTCATTGTTGTTATACAGATTATTTTATTTTAAACTTTCACATTTGTTGAATCATTTTAAGCTGATAATACATGCTATCTTTAATTTTTTGCAGAATGGAGCATCATGTGTTGATGGTGTGAATGAATACACTTGCAAGTGTATAATGACCATACTGGCAAGTTTTTGCGAAGTGGGTCCAGCAGTTTTTCCTTCAGACATCTCCATGTCAGCAAATGATTGCCAAAATGGGAATATGTTTTGTTCCCCCCAACTCCAAGGATTAGTTTTGCAAATGTTCCCCCGGGTTTTCAGGTAATATAAAAATATGAAACCTCCGTAAACTGATGTATTATAAAGTGCAAAAGACATTAGTTGAAAACTTATTGTTCAATTTCAAATCAAACTTTTATGATTCCAGGAAAGCATTGTGAATACTTGACACGTGTACTTTTTGGAAACAACAACTCCTTTATTGCCTTGGATCCATTGAAGACACGACCCTCTTCCAATGTCACACTGCATTTCCGAACAAACCGCGAGGAGGGAGTGATCCTTTACACTGGGGAATCCGCTCATCTTGCAGTGGAATTATTTAAAGGGAGAATTAGGTTTTTCCCATGATGTTGGCAACTATCCAGTCTCTAACCCGTTCAGGTAATTTTTTTTCTTTGTTTTAGGATTCAGGAGAAAAACTGCAAAAGACTTGGATTTATTTTTTTTCTGTGGATTATCTAGA
>NC_051407.1:43932786-43934822 GCF_015228065.2 Penaeus monodon
TTTTTTTTATTAATTATGATCTTCATTTCAGTTATGAAGTAGTGAAAGATGGAAACTGGGACAGTATTGAACCCCATCACAGTGAAAAAAAAACTTCACAATGCGCATTGATCGAGGTACCGCTCGTTCCATTGTCAATGATGGAGTGAATGAAAACCTCCCGTTGTCTGCACCGCTTTTCATTGGTGGTCTCCCCAAGGAGGCAGCTGAATCAGCAAATAAACGATGGCATCTTCGTGACACAGGGGGTTTCAGCGGGAAGTTGTATTACCTGATATTGATGATGGTTCAGGTCATGAAAATAAAATCAAAAGATATGCATGAAAAAATAACAATTAAGAGGTAATGCGTAATAGTTTTTTAGAATAAAATTCAATGCTTTTTCAGGTGCATGGAACGGCTTTATGTGAATGGCCGACTGACTGATCTTGGATCTGGCCAGCAACATAAGGTATCTCCCGGTTGTGGTGGTGAGGAAAAATGTCAGAGATCAAGGTCTCAATGGGCTTGGAGTGGTCCAAGTAGATGTTGAGAAATACACCCTTGCAGGTGCAAAACACCAGTGGCCGCCGCCGCAACAATGTTGTCAATAATGAAGTACAGGTAAGTGTGGGAGACGATGGGAACTAGCCACAGATAGTTTAAAATTTTACTAAATGTGTGATTATACCATAAGTATAGGTGTTTGGAACAATGTACAAAAAGACTTTTGGAGAGAGTAATGTGTTACGCACCACCTGCAATAATTTTGTTTTTACAGTTGTTCATTTTAACGTTTCAAGTCATCACCAGCATTTTAAGAACTCAGAAAGAAACAGAGGACATAGCCATGGCAGAGCTTGTGGAACACAGTGCCGCCGTGGACGATGCAAGCCAAAACGTAATTTTCAGATGGCCAGATTATTACTGTCGTTGTCGCACTGATGGTCTGGCAGGTTTTATGATCAAGGTAAAGCACTTTGGTAAATGTTATTTTGATTGATTGTTTATAGTTTGTTAACTACAAAGAGTAATATTAGAATTTTCCTTTTTTTCAATAATTTTATATTTTTATTGCAAAATGCTCCCCTTTTGTCATAACAAATTTTAATGGACATTTTTCAGCTCAAATGTCGCAGGAACAGTTACAGAGTATTATGTAGAAAATTTGCCGTTCAGAAACCCATTTAAAAGCTATATGCAGTTGGAACATTGGCACTCACTGCTGCAAACCACCAAAGACAAGCAAAGCAAGTTCGACTATTGTAATGATGGAACATCATATTTCAAGGAGATTGAAATCATCAGAAATGTCGTTGCCCAGCGGTGTTACTAAAGAAGAATCAAAGTGAAAGTTTGAAAGACACTACTAAAAGAGCATTAAGTGCTATAATGTGGCTTTTTTGATTCAGTCTAGTGAAAATAAGCTTGAGGGAGGGAAACATGTTCACATACTGTTGAGAAAAATTAAAAAGGTGTCTGCATCAACCATGAAGGACAGTAGATTAAGGTCTTTCAGATATGTAACTGGAGCTATGACTGAACCCAGGGTTGAAATTATATAATCAATTATTGTAAGATTCTATTAGAATACTGTTTAAGGAACAATTACCTCCTACAGTCCTGTACCCATGACCAAACGTGATTTGCATTTCTTTGCCAATTTCACAATGATTTAGACCTAGACAGTTTGGTAATTTGCAGAGATATAAAACTATAATGTTCAGATTGATTGGGTTTTCAACAGGTATCCCTAAGATAGTATATAACTTTGTCTTAAGTGTTCAGTTTTAGAACAGGCTGTTACTATATTGTGTTTTGATTGCCAAAGGAATGGCAGAAAGACGAGAGGCAGCCAAGTAGAATCATTCTGTATACACAGAATGGACACCTTCAGAGAGTTTTGTTTTAAAAAATGAGCAGCGAGGGAGGACAGTAATATTCATTGAAAGAGACTAAATAATGCTGTTTGACTTGTAATATTCAGCTTTATCCAGAGAGGTTCACCTTTGCCATTTTATAAATAAAAAGTCATGGAATAGAGGGGCCGTTTCAGA
>NC_051407.1:43935184-43936189 GCF_015228065.2 Penaeus monodon
GGTCGTCTGGATTAAATTCAGTCCTGTATTTTGAGTCCTGATTGGAAGAGAAAGAAGATTACAGAAGGAAAGACTCAGTGATGTACCCTAAACAAATTAGTCTGGGTTGTAAGCTGTATAGTCAGTAATTATAGTTTTCCATTAGCTGCCCCAGCGTATAAACAACAAATCTATCACTGCAGTTTGTTGCTTTAAAATACATTCTCTGGCATGATTGCATGTATAAGTCAGCAGTTTTTGATAACTGTTCTTAGATTATATACCTTTTCTCCTCGACTGACTACCTCATAACCGTTGTGTTTATATCCGTTGCAGCATGCAATGTGTGTCCATAATCAAATATGTGTAATGTATACATAGCTAACATAAGGTCATGTTGGAATAACTGATATTTTTCATTTGGGTTTTTAAAATCTAAACTCTAACGCAAATATCCTAATTAATTACTTTAAGTTTCAGGATGTATATATGATCATTGTTAGATTAGTTCAGATGATTTTTTTATGACTGTATGATTGATTGTAGTCAAAGCTTTTTATTTACTTGTAAAATAATTTCACTTTTGTTGGCACATGTAATCATCACACATCAAAGCCCCTTTTATTTTTTGTGTGCTATTAAATTATTTCATACTAACTATCTCATATTTCATAGGAATCTCAAGGTGAATTTTTCTAAGTCACCAGCCATTGGACTCAAGAACCTATGCCAGCCTCTGAGGTCCAATTGTGTCCATCCCTCTCACCTTCACAGGATCATCATCATCGACCACTCGACTACCTGAGGAAAGAATGGGTGGAGCTAACGGAATCCAGAAATTTATTTTTTCGAGGTGAGTAATTCAGCGCTTTTTGATGTGATGCAAAAGTACTGCCTCATGGTTCGCCTTTGCATAATTTAGATTCATTCTTTTTACTCATATTAGTTCCTGAGTGGGACGTCATTCCTAGACATATGCATGAAACCTATGTGCTCTCATGAGGTTTTTGTCATTATTCATTAACT
>NC_051407.1:43936522-43936742 GCF_015228065.2 Penaeus monodon
AATTTAACATACTCCCCACCATAGCAGGACTTACTCCTATCATAAACTACGTATACTTGAATATGAGGAATATCTTGAGAAAATTAATGGCAATTTTTTCTCTTAAGAGATTACATCTAGAAACACACATAATAATGGAACTCATTACCTTACTTATCTTAATTATAAGAAGCACTACAAAAATATAAAACCTACACTTTAGAACACTACAACTATTACC
>NC_051407.1:43937061-43937440 GCF_015228065.2 Penaeus monodon
AGCACCTTCTGTACATTGCATTTTGCACAATCTTTCACAACAGGTGGCAAAATTCTTAATAATCATTGCTCCATAATTTCCAAAATTTATATCAGTTTGCTGCTGACGAACACTTTCTCCGGATAATAAATCCTGTCCTTTGTAACATATAAGGTTGTCACTAATGTCCAAGGTTGGAAATCCAGCATTACGTCCATGAAGAAAGTGTGAAGGAGTAAAAGGATTTGAAACCAGGTTCATCTCCAACAAAGGTCAAAGGGTCTAGAATTTACCAAACCTCAACTTCATAAGAGTGGTCTCAAGTTCAATTCTTGACAGACATCTAACACCTATTGTTTTCCTCAAAGCAGACGTAACAGACCTAATCACGTTCCCACCA
>NC_051407.1:43937590-43937677 GCF_015228065.2 Penaeus monodon
ATCTCTACGTAAAGCCAGCATGCAGTCGAGAGAGATATGATCCAGTAAGTTCTAGTGCACTGCTCTTATTACGTATCAACATGAAAC
>NC_051407.1:43937833-43937900 GCF_015228065.2 Penaeus monodon
ACCGAACAACACCTCTACAAACAGTTTTTAGCAATTCGTCCTCACTCCCACATTATCCATAGCTGCC
>NC_051407.1:43938309-43938837 GCF_015228065.2 Penaeus monodon
TATGTTAGGAGTAGTCACAGATACCCAAGAATATGATTCTTTTTCATCACTGTACTTTTCCTTCTACAGGTAGATCCACAGTTTCTCCTTTATCACTTAAAGTTAAAGGTTCAGACAACAAGTAGGGCCATTATATCCATAAGTAGAATTACAAGTGCCCTCAGCTAACTCCCCTCTAGAAATAAGATCAGCAGGATTTTCCTTCCCTGAACAATGGTACCAGTGACCATGGGGAGTGAGACCTCTGAATTCAACAACTCTATTTGACACAAATGCTTCCATCTACAAGGATTACCTTTAGCCATGCCACGTGCAACCTTTTAGTCAGTCCAACAACAATAAAGTTACAGTCTTATCGAAATATAGGGCAGGACTTCACAAAATACTAAGAGCCGAGCAACAAGTAAAGCACCAAGCACTCTAGTCGGGGTAAAGTAACCCTTTTTATTGAGTACCCTAGCCCTTGCACTACAAATAACCCTGGTATTGGTCCCACCCCCAGGGGAAAACTCTTAAGTACACAGAAGC
>NC_051407.1:43938892-43939289 GCF_015228065.2 Penaeus monodon
TTCTCCATGAAATTTCTGGAAATAGCAGCGATTTATCTCCCAGTATTTAAGGAGCAGCAATACTCTTACTCAATTCCTGGAACTTATTTTGCAATTCTTTAGGTAGTACCTTCATCCCAATCAAGCCCAAGTCTCCATATGTCTTGAAAGAGGATTTTTAGCATACATGACAAAGGTACTAATCAAACCAAGTGGTCAAAAAGCTTGGCTATGATACTCAAGAACTGCTCTTTTTGTTGACACCGACTGCGTCTCTGTATCTAAATAAAGTCCCCAAAAACAAACTGTTCCTGTTTAAGATAACCACATCATAACCTAAAACCTTAGGTGGATACATGTTTCCTTACCATGATCAAGTTTGTCATTCAAACTTTGTAGTCAGTAATCTACATTTGAG
>NC_051407.1:43939741-43939959 GCF_015228065.2 Penaeus monodon
GGTTCTAATCTTAGTTGACGTACTGCTTTCTTTAACAACTGGACGATAGGCATATAATAAATGGGCTGAGAACTTACAATCTCATTTGAAGGGACTTCCTCAATTATTCCCTTCATCTTCGTACCAGTAAACAATCAAATATTGTTCCTTAAGTTTGTGGCTCCTTATCTAACTCCCCCGTAAATAATCCTTCTAGTCTTTTTTACTAGGCAAGTCCC
>NC_051407.1:43940156-43940227 GCF_015228065.2 Penaeus monodon
TACATTTCCTATGCATAAAATTTGGGTAGACTCCAAGTGGCTTGTTAGTAGAATTCATCCATGAGCCAGAC
>NC_051407.1:43940466-43942131 GCF_015228065.2 Penaeus monodon
AAATGTTTTACACCTTGTAACCTCTAATGCTTCAAAGTCAAAGATATACTCTGTTATACCTGGATGAGACTTACTACCTCCAAAGGCAGCATATGACAACCGTCTCCCGAGCTCTAAACCCACTTAGGCTTACTTTCTTCACAAAATTACTGGAAACATAAGATCTATCAGAGCCATATCAAATAACAAGGTGGCTTCCACAACAAATCCCTGAATCACATCACTTTAACCCTAGCCGTTTGTACACACAGCTAGTTTTTGTTAACACATTACACTTACTAAAGCAACTCCAACTGATTCACTTCAGGACTGGCAATTCTCTGAAGAAGATTCACAGTATCACTAATCTCTGATCACTATGTTCCTTTTCCATAGCTTTATTGGAGTTTATTGTTGCCCTTATGCTCTACCAAAAGAGATTGTGATTTCCATTACACTTTGGAACACTTTGATTTTCAAGACAACCACTGGCAATAATGCCCTTACTTAAACACTAAAACCTAACGGGCTGCTTTAATCCTTTCTTCATGTTTCCTTAAATGAGAGCTTCCGAATAGCCCAGCACTTCTCAGACTTGTGTTTCTTGCTGCAGACATGCACACAAAAATATGATCCTGCTTCAGATTATGTGTACAGAGCCTGATGCGATGTAACGCTTCTTTTCTCAGATTCCACAAACCGTCCGTTCTGCCTTCCCTAACACAACACTGAAGGTTTCTGATCTCTCAATTTCTCTCTGAAGAAAAATGCAGCAACCAACTGAGGTCACCTCATGGCCAAGCCTTCTCTGTCCCCACTCCATTCTTAGCTCCTCCAGGACGGCATGCCGGGATGATGGGGGTCATGAAGCACTTCACAACTGCTCCCCTGATACTGCCCCAAGCTTCTAGGCTAACGGATGTGTGTCAGCAATTCATCTCTTAGATTCCAAAAGGAGGACACATACTTTGGTCCCTTCCTTTCACAGAAGATTATAATTTTCAAAGTTGCGTTGTACATGTGCAAATTTAATATGCTCTGTTCTTCCAAGTCTTTCTTTCAGCATATCACAAGCAATTTGGTAATTTGCTTTCGGTATGTGCAAGTCCTTTTACAACACCCTTTGCATCTCCTTCCAATATGACTGCAGGTACTTAAATTTAGCTATCCTGGAATGTCAGAATCATGCACATGAGTCTTAACGTGTTCCACAAAAATGACTGGCCACAGAGTTTGACATCGTCCTTTGAAACTTTGGTAACTCTAATTTGGGTAACTTACATTTGTCATCTTGTTGCTACTGAGATATTTTTACTGTACTAGAGGATGAAATAGATTCACTCTTCTCCACCTTTCTCAAATCCCCCAACCTCTGTTGCAGCTTGCAGCTGGGCTTACGGACTTCTTGAAAAAACTCAGAGGCGTTATCGAGCTCTTCAATCCAAGTTCGCAAAATCAGTCTCTAATTCTAACAATGTTTGTACTCCTCCAAACTGGCAAGACGTTGAATCAAAGTCCTCCATGGCAGCTTGCAGATCCATGACACTGACCAATCTGGATTGTTGAGAAGGCCCTTAATGTGTTTAGATTTGGCGAGTTTGCCCACCCTCGGTCGACTGCCTCTTCTTCTGAAGTTTCTTCTCCAGTCTCCCATTGTTGACACACAAAAAACACAACCGGATTCCT
>NC_051407.1:43942519-43943163 GCF_015228065.2 Penaeus monodon
ACAAACTTTGAAGTTGCTATGCTTTTTTTATTTTTTTCCATTTTCAACTGTATTCTTTTGCTGTACTAACTGTGGAGCAAAATAAATTAAAATTATTTTGTGCAGGGTTATCCCGTGGGCCAAAGAAGTCCTACAGGTGTGTGAAACTGGCCTCTTGCCAATGTGCGTCCTCATCAAATGCCAAACCGGAGAACCGGACCCAAGAGTCGATTTTCGCATTCGAAATGCTGAAGACGATTTTTCGAGTCCGGGTAGTCCGCACCAGGAACATGCGGCTATGAGTGAGTACACTTGATTCTCAGGAAACTGTGATTTAGCATGCTTTTTAAAAAATAATGTAACACCAGAAGAGAAGGCAGATTGATTCTTGTTTTATCATCTAAAATATTTACAGTGTATACCCAGTGACGGACAATGCGGGACTTCAGTCAGAGGCTTCCTGTTCTAGTTTAGCCCGTATTACTGATGATCCGGGACACCAGTCAGTGACATCCTTGCAAGTGGCGGTAGGACCAGACCATTCCTCCTGCACTCTGTCACTCCTTTGCCATATTTGGCTAGGGTTCTTTTGAAGTGTCTTCTACAGTAATTTTTTCGATATCCAGTGGGTATATGTGTATTGCTGAATTTTTTAGAGTGCCTTT
>NC_051407.1:43943263-43943652 GCF_015228065.2 Penaeus monodon
AAATCCAAATCTGCAGGATCTGGAACATGAAAGTTTTTTTTTTTTCACAAGATGCTACCACAGAAAATCCACGGTAGCTGAGATCATTAACGTCGGTCGATCTGGCAAGTCGATCTCTATGATCAGACGAAAACGATATTGGAAGAAGAAGAGAGGAGGCAAAGGGGCAATTAAGAAGGCTCAGCAGGACCGCATCAATAACGATCAGTTAGCCAGTTGACAATGGCAAGGAAAAGCACCAACCTGTAGGAGCAGTAACCCATGTTCAGCAAAGCAAGGTGGAGAAAAAAAGCTGCAAAACTGCTGCGGCTGAGCAAAAAGCTTGCCAGACAGCAGGTGGCGCAGAGGGGAAGGAAGTGCAGTGACTGATGATGGCAAAATGAGGCCAT
>NC_051407.1:43943867-43943965 GCF_015228065.2 Penaeus monodon
GATCCAAGTTAAGAAGGAAAATTGAGAAGAAGCTTTGAAGTAGGAAGCTTTTTGAAGAAAAGGCGACAAACAAACAAACATACATATTATCATGGGGG
>NC_051407.1:43947077-43947623 GCF_015228065.2 Penaeus monodon
CCATAATGTGTGGAGGCACCAAGTGTGATGCAAAGAGCCGTGTAGGCACTCCCGACATCCTATGCCTAACTATAGATTCTTGCGACCTGTAGTTGATTTACCGTACCATTTACCGTTTTTTTCAAGATCAGATAATAAAAGAGCTACGGTAAGCGGGCAAGGTCAAGGTGATGCGATGGTCGGAGCGAGGTTTAGCGTCTACGTGCCAGCCAAGTTCGGAACTTCCTGCAGGAAGGACGACCTCTTGGAAATCGTGCTGAGAGGCCCAAGTGGAGGCACGAGTGGAAGGGGCACGCGGTGCCAGTCTCGGCGCCGAGGACGTGTTTCCAGGGAGGCAAGACCGTTCTCATGTGCAAGGGCAAGGTCGTGGCCGAGATCACATACTACCTAGTCGAACAGGAAGGTAACTGAGGCTCCCGCCGAGCTGAGACACAGGCCGACCACCAGGCAGACGAGGACGCTGCCAAGCATGGAGTGAAGAGGTAGCGTTCCGTGCTCAAAATTCGTTCCTTCTTCAAACCCGTTGTGCGCTTACTGAACCGTTGT
>NC_051407.1:43950182-43950719 GCF_015228065.2 Penaeus monodon
CTAACGGTTTCAGTTAGCGCACAACGGGGTTTTTTAAGAAGGGAAAGAATTTTGAGCCCGAATCGCTACCTCTTCCCTCCGAGCTTGGCAAGCGTCTTCGTCTGCCTGGTGGTCGGCCTGTGTCTCAGCTCGGCGGGAGCCTCAGTTACCTTCCTTGTTCGACTAGTAGTATGTGATCTCGGCCACGACCTTGCCCTTGCACATGAGAACGGTCTTGCCTCCCTGGAAAAACGTCCTCGGCGCCGAGACTGGCCACCGCGTGCCCCTTCCACCGTGCCCCACTTGGGCCTCTCAGCACATTCCAAGAGTCTCCTCCTGCGGAAGTTCCGAACTTGGCTGGCACTAGACGCTAAACCTCGGCTCCGACCATCGCATCACCTTTGACCTTGCCCACTTTACCGTAGCTCTTTAAATTTTCTGATCTTGAAAAACGGTAAATGGCGGTAAATCAACTACATCGCAGAATCTATTTGTTGCATAGGATTCGGGAGTGCCTACACGGGTCTTTGCATCACCTTGGTGCCTCCACACATTATG
>NC_051407.1:43953694-43953797 GCF_015228065.2 Penaeus monodon
CCCCCATGATAATATGTATTTTTTGTTTTTTGTCGCCTTTTTCTTCAAAAAGCTTCCTACTTCAAAGCTTCTTTCTTCAATTTTTCCTTTTTAAACTTGGATC
>NC_051407.1:43953989-43954810 GCF_015228065.2 Penaeus monodon
TGCATATCAGTTAGGCTTTTTATGGCCTCATTTTGCCATCATCAGTCACTGCATTTCCTTCCCCTCTGCGCCACCTCTGTCTGGCAAGCTTCTTTTGCTCACCGCCCGCAAGTTTTGCAGCTTTTTTTCTCCACCTTGCTTTGCTGGAACATGGGTACTTGCTCCTACCAGGTTGGTGCTTTTCCTTGCCATTGTCAACTGGCTAAATGATCGTATTGATGCGGTCCTGCTGAGCCTTCTTAATTGCCTCCCTTTTTCCTCCTCTCTTCTTCTTCCAATATCGTTTTCGTCTGATCATAAGATCCGACTTGCCAGATCGACCGACGTTATGATCTCAGCTACCGTGGATATTTTTCTGTGGTAGCATCTTGTGAAAAAAAAAACTTTCATGTTACCAGATCCTGTCAGATTGGATCTTTTTTACCAGGGAAATTATTGCCCTTCGTCAGGTGCTCTGCATCTGTCCCGGGGCGAATTTCAGAAAAGTTTAACGATTTTCTTCGGCCAATTGCTGTCGCTTGTCGGAATTTCCAAATTCCTTTCCTCGCTTATTCTTTTTCTTTTCACCCATATCTCTTTGCTCGCTTGAGGTAGAGGAAACGTGGACCTTGTGATCCATTTCGTGGATGATTTGATAACTACTTCTGATCCCACAGCGATCACGTGTTGGTTACCGTCAATAACAATGAAACCTTCTGACCTTACAGTCAGTCATCCGCCTTTTTCTTCAAAGCTTCCTACTTCAAACCTTCTTTCTTCAATTTTTCCTTCTTAACTTGATGAGAGTTTTCCTGCCGATTAGGAAAGTCATCTAATTAGGT
>NC_051407.1:43956359-43957017 GCF_015228065.2 Penaeus monodon
AAGAAAATTTTTTATCTATTATTTAATCCACCGAAGGGGGGAAAAGTTTTTCTTTCTTTTTCCCCAACCCTTATCTCCCCTCGTTTTTTTCCCCTTTCCCCTTGTTGGGGCCTTTTCCAGCCCGCCCATAAAACGCCAAATATGTTTAATTACCTTCAACTTGGGTGGGGGCTGCCCCCCCCCCCTCCCCCAAAAAAAGCGTCTTGCGGGCCCCTGGGGGCTGTGAGGGTTTTTACGCATGAGGGGGGGGAGAGGGAAAAGTGGACTGTAAAGAAAAAATTTGGGGGTAATGGTCGACGAGGCTCGATTGGGTATAGTATTTGTGATGCTGGAGACGTTCGATGAAGCTTTGGGTTTTTGACCTCTTTTCTACCACGCCCCCTTATTAGTGATTCCCTCTACGAAAACCTTGCATTTTCGATAAAATTTCCCTCATATTATAAAAAAAGGGAAACCAGGCCGGGCAAAAAGAACACACAGATTACCATTCCTACTATTTCTATAAAAATTTTATGAAAAATTATTACCACGTTATGGGGATACAAAATAAAGTTCCAGGACGAGTTGATTGCCCTCCTGGATTCGAAGTATAGGGATTGGTCATATGGATACAAAAAACGTAAGCCACCTAAACTATAGACAACAAAAGTTTTAAAAC
>NC_051407.1:43957117-43957186 GCF_015228065.2 Penaeus monodon
ATTTAGTAATAGCTCACCATATAATTAAAATACACACAATGACGCATCCTCTAACATACGTCCCTTGTT
>NC_051407.1:43960678-43960752 GCF_015228065.2 Penaeus monodon
GAAGGGCTGGGGCAAACGCGCTAGAGGACCATCGGGGCCCAAGATGAACTTGACACCTGTGTATGTGTCTTTAT
>NC_051407.1:43963573-43964252 GCF_015228065.2 Penaeus monodon
AGAGGGAGAGAAGTTATTCGTTCTATTTCCAACCTTATTGCCTGCGTTTTTGTTCCGCCTTTCCCCTTGTTGTAGGAGGCCTTCACAAGCACCGCCAGACAAACGCCAAATGATGTTGTTAGATGTACTCAGACTTGGGATGGGCCTGCCCCCCCCCCTACTCCCCAGACAAAGCGTCATTGCGGCGCCCGCATGTGGCTGATGAGGGGTTTTGACCTCATGAGGTAGGAGAGGAAATTGTGGAGCTTGTAAGAAATATTATGGTGGTAAATGGTCACGAGGCTCGATATGGCTACTAGTATTTGTGAATGCATGGAGAGCGTTCGATGAAAGCTTGGTTGTTGACCTCTTACTACCACGGCCCCCTCTATTATGAGTTCATCTACGAAATACTTGCATTTGCAGATAAAAGTTCCACTCAGAGTATTATAAAACGGAATCCAGGGCGGGACACAAAGAATCAGCACAGATTACCATTCCTTACTATTCTAGTAAAAGTGTAATGAAAAAGTTTATTACTACGTGGTATGTTTTGGCATACAATATAAAAAGGTTTCCATGCGAGTTGATCGCCCTCCGTGGATTCGAAGGTATAGGGAATTGTCATATGGATACAAATCGTAAGCCACCGTACTATAGGACAACTTAAGTTTTGTAAAAACTAATACTTTTTTACTAA
>NC_051407.1:43964389-43964554 GCF_015228065.2 Penaeus monodon
ATCTTAGTAATAGCTCAACGCATATAATTAGAAATACACACAATGACGCATCCTCTAACATACTTCCCTTGTTACACCCGGCACCCAAACGCCCACTCCCTCCACACACACTCAGCGCCCGCATAACACCCTCTCACATATATCGCGCCTCAAACACACAGCGAG
>NC_051407.1:43968000-43968071 GCF_015228065.2 Penaeus monodon
AACGAATGGCTCGGGGCAAACGCCGTAAGACCATCGTTGCAAGATGAACATTGACACCTGTTATGTGTCTT
>NC_051407.1:43972823-43973278 GCF_015228065.2 Penaeus monodon
AAAATCATCATTATTATATTATCAATTATCACTATCAGTAACTATTGGCGAAGCATTCATTACCTAATATTTATTTACGTAAACATAATAATTATCTCATGCTATTTATATTAATCAAATTGCATCATCATCAACCAGCGATTATAAAGGTGAGCAAACCCCATCATTACATTCATTAGTCGTCTCTTTAGCACCTTTGCGTAACATCAGACTAGCACACCACTGACCAATGGATAATCCGACAGGGGAGCGAGCCCAGTACCTGAACGTTAAAGAGAAGAATGTTGCGATCTCGGGAGGAGGTTTCTGACGTTACTCCGGATCCGCCATTCGTCTCTTTGGCTATGGGCTTGCCTTCCAGATTTTTCATCCTTCCGCTATGTTAATGTAAACGACTCAACATGCGATCAAAATATTTCTCACCTAATGAGTCTAATTCTTATATGCCGTAAAGG
>NC_051407.1:43980078-43980244 GCF_015228065.2 Penaeus monodon
GGAAGTTGGCCTGACATCTGCCGCCCTTGCGACCGCATGATGTCCTGTGAGCGACTCCCGTTTTCCCGCGACCCTGGAATGCTCCCTCTCAGCGCTGGAGTTTCGCTGCCCACGACACGGGTCAACGCTCGTCAGGCGACCGCCCTTTTGTCCTCACGCCCCTCCC
>NC_051407.1:43980464-43981063 GCF_015228065.2 Penaeus monodon
TTTTCAATATTTGCGGATGCGGATATTTACTTTCAATATTTGAGGATATATGTCTAACGGTTTATGTTAGACATCTTGAATTTGAGTCACAGATAACTGAATTTTTAAAATACTAATAGATGGGGGAAAATATACCATCAATATATCAGTAAATAAGGAAGTCACAAATACATTAACCAAATTATGCTGCAATTTCAATTACGTTTTCAAGGATGCGGAAAGAGGATCCAATGTATCCCACAGCCTCTTTCCCCATCCACCACCCAACAGAAGTGGACTATAAACTTAAAATCTATATTGATGTAATCTTTATATATGAAGAAATGCAACAAAAATGGATTTCAGTGCTCAAACTTAGCAATGAGTAATTTGTGCCTCAGAAAAAGATGCTTCTGGGCTCTTTCAGGAGAAAGCTTACTTCGTTTTCCATCATAGATGAGACTTGTCCTCTGAAAGGTTGCACTGGTTGAAGCACACGTTAAAGAAGTTCTAGCGAGCTCAGCCAGCCTCAAATATCCGGAGATATCCGCATCCTAGATAGGGACGTGATACCGAGTTGAATGAGGTCAGGGCCACCCGCCCAATTAAATGAATGATAT
>NC_051407.1:43981729-43981831 GCF_015228065.2 Penaeus monodon
ACCTCGGATTTCTACAAGTCCGCTATGACAGAAAAAAAGTTATGATTAAGGACTGGTTCAATAATGACCCCATAGAATGTGTATCAAAGATGTGAAAAAAAA
>NC_051407.1:43981940-43982876 GCF_015228065.2 Penaeus monodon
ATTGCTATCATATCAACCAGCGTTTAAAGGTGAGCAAAAAACCACCCTCATTACATTTATATTCGTTTTTTTTTAGCACCTTTGTAACATCAGACTATCAAAAAACCACTACCAATGGATATCCAACAGGGAGCGAGGGGCCCAAAAAAATAACGAGTTTAAAAAGAAAGCGATCTCGGGGAGGAGGTTCTGACGTTCGCTGATCGCCATTCTCTCTTTGGCTAGGGCTTTCCTTTCCCAATTTCACCTTCGGCTATGTTAAAGTACGACTAAAAAATGCGTCAAAAAAAATTTTACCTAAGAGCTAATGCTTATATGCTGTTTTAAAGGATATAAAATTTTTATTATATTATTAATTAATATATATTATATATTTTAATTATATAAAAATATAATTATAATTTTATTATAAACTAATGCTTATTTAAATGTAAAATGGATTATATATATATAATTTATAATATATATATTAAAATTATATTTAATATAATAAAAAAATATGTTATATTTTTTAATTATATAATATAAAAATATTATATTAATAATTTTTATTAATAAATTTTTTGTATGCTTATATTTAAAGTTTTTTATTATTTTAATATATATATATATATATATATAAAAAAAAATATATATATATTATTATAATAAATAATATTTATTATAAAATTATATATATTTATTAAAAAATTAAAATAATATTTTATATAATATTGATATAATATAATAAGGTTTAATAATTTTGTTTTTAATAAATATTATTTTTTTTTTTTTTTTTATTTTATATTTAATTATTTAAGGTTTACATAGGGCCCCGAGGGTTCTGGGAGCACCCCCCCAACCCTCCGGGGTTTTGGCCTTTTAAATTTTCATAATTTTGGCAAAAAAACCCAGCCCCCGTTCCATTTTTGGGTGGGGGCCCCCCAAAAGGGGGCC
>NC_051407.1:43983181-43983256 GCF_015228065.2 Penaeus monodon
AATAATTTTTATATAAAATTATGCAAACACAACCCCGTACACCCTACATATATAGAAATTATACAGGCAACAGCC
>NC_051407.1:43984499-43984602 GCF_015228065.2 Penaeus monodon
ACAGGTGTATGTTTGTATTTGGTGTGTTGTTGTGGTGTGTGTGTTGTTGTTGTGGTGGGTGTGGTGTGTGGGTGTGTGGGGTGGTGGTGTGGTGTTTTTTTTT
>NC_051407.1:43984675-43984868 GCF_015228065.2 Penaeus monodon
ATTTTTTAAAAATTGGGTGTGTTTTTTCCCCCGGTGTGGTGTGGTGGTGTGTGTGGGGTTTAAGAAGTATGTTGATGGGGGTTTTATAATAATTATTATTATATTAATTTTTAAATATATATTTTTATTATATAATAGCATTATATTTTTAATTAAAATATTAATATATAAAATATATACAAATTTTTTCCCC
>NC_051407.1:43985104-43985170 GCF_015228065.2 Penaeus monodon
ATTTAATTAAAAAAAAAAAAAAAAAATTAAAAACAACCAACACCACCCCCAAAACAACACACACCA
>NC_051407.1:43985202-43985410 GCF_015228065.2 Penaeus monodon
AAAAAAAAAAAAAAAAAAAATAAAAACAAAAAACCCAAACAAAAAAAAAAAAAACAATTTTTTCAAAAAACCACCACCCACACACAAACCCACAACACCACACACCCCACCAAAACACAAACCACCCCCCACACATAAACCAACCCCAAAAACAAACACCCCACCAACAACCAAAACCCAACCCAAAAACAACACCCACCACACAACA
>NC_051407.1:43988609-43988884 GCF_015228065.2 Penaeus monodon
TCAAAGTTTAGTGTGAGTGAATATTTATGCCACCGTCCACATATGCCATACACAAACACCACACATTACACTCACACTCGACATGCTCTGCCCGGGAAAATTGGCCGAAAATCTGCCCCCCCTTGCGACCGCATGATTCCTGTGAGGACTCCCGTTTTCCCGCGACCCCGGGGAAAGTCCCTCCCGCTGGAGTTTTTCGCGCCCACAACGGGGTTTAACGTCGTCAGGGGGGACCGCCCTTTTGTCCTCACGCCCCCCCCCGTGTTGTGTTTTTT
>NC_051407.1:43989030-43989712 GCF_015228065.2 Penaeus monodon
GGTAGTGAGGGGGTGATGAGTGATCGAGGTTTTTAAAATTTGCGGACGGGGTTTTACTTTCAATATTTGAGGTAAGTCTAAAAAGGTTTATGTTAGAACATCTGAATTTGAGTCACAGAAACTGAATTTTTTTTAAAAAAAATAAAGATGGGGGAAAATATACCCTCAATATATAGTAAAAAAAGGAAAAATCACAAATAATTAAACCCAAATTGCTGCAATTTTAATTACGTTTTCAAGGATGCGGGGGAAAGAGGATCCAATGTATCCCACGCCTCTTTTCCCCCCCCCACCCCACAGAATGGGGTATAAACTTAAAATCTATATTGGGGGAATTTTATATATGAAGAAATTTCAAAAAAAAAGGATTTTCAGTGCTCAAAAATTAGCAATAGTAATTTTTGGCCTCAGAAAAAAAAATTTCTGGGCTCTTTCAGGAGAAAGCTTTTCTTGTTTTCCTCATAGAGAACTTGTCCTCGAAAAGGGTTTGCCCCCTGGGTTGAAGCACAGTTAAAAAAGTTTTTTACGAGCTCAGCCACCTCAAATACCGGGAATATCCGCACCATAGAAGGGACGTGGGTACCGATTTGAAAAATGAGCGGGTGAGATTTTTGGAAACCAGCCCGCCTCCAAATTATATAATAGAAGATGATAAAATTTTGGTTATTTTACATTTTAAGCC
>NC_051407.1:43990427-43990512 GCF_015228065.2 Penaeus monodon
AAAAAAAAAGTGAATTTTTTTGTGGACCATGATACATCAAAAAGGTATCAGTGTTTAAGGGCTACGGATGATATTGTGTTGTGGG
>NC_051407.1:43990773-43990935 GCF_015228065.2 Penaeus monodon
TAAAATTTCATATATATTTTATTAAAAAAAAATTATTATATTAATAATATTTTTTTTAATTAAATTTATATACACCATAATAAAAATGTTTATAATTTAAAAACAATTAAAAAATATAAATTTTATTAAGTTAAATATAATAATATATAATAATTAAATTAC
>NC_051407.1:43991962-43993634 GCF_015228065.2 Penaeus monodon
TCGTGTGTTCTGTTATTTCTATATTTTAATTTCTTAATTACTTTTTTTTCTTGTCCGGGATGAGGTTTAGTTTCATTCACATTCATTCATGTTCTGTATTACTACCATTGTAATTCTCTGTATTTACATGTTACTACATCTGTTTTCGTCATCCCATACTATTTCCCAAGTCCAGATAATCAGGAATGAAATTGAGTTTTTGCCTTTCATGTAACCTATATTTTTCATAGGTAAATATGAAAATTATGTAAAATTTAGGGAGTAAGCTGTCGTTAGAGTACGAAACAGAAAACTGCAAAGCTGATGATTATGGCCTCACCAAAGTCGTCGTGACGAGAGTACCCCGCCATCCCTAGCCTTGCTCTCACTGGCCTCACCCAAAGGGTCATCGCTGCGAGCAGTGATTGCGTCCCCATCACACCACTCTCACCACGCCACTACTACCAAGTCTACTACACAACTACCTACGCCAATTTAGCAGCACCCCCAGAGTTGTTTACTGAATTAAAATCCTTTTTAATTTACTTTCTCACCTGTACCCTTTTACACCATCCACACATTAGTCACTTCACCCGGTTTAAGCACTACGATTTATCACTTCACCGGGGTATCAACACCGGAATCATGTTAATGCTATCCAAACTAGATCTCTCCATTTACAGATCACAGTTATCCCCTACCATTTTTTGGGTTCATTGGAGCTTGATCCTCAGTAACGACACACAATGCATGAGTTTCCAAAACCCATCACAAACCCACTCTCTCCAACGTTAAACCAGTTTAAAAATTTCCCAAAATAAAAGAAGAAAACCCATGCCCAAAAACCTGGGTTGCAGTTATAGCACTGCCTCAGTATAAACAGAGAAACAAAAAACCAATCGTGTTTAATACGTCCTTTGCAGCAGAAAAATCCTGAATTCAAACAAACCACACAGCGAAAACCAACATTATCGCGGCACTACTGTAGCTAACCGTCTTAGATCTCTCGCTCCTTGCTTACTGGGATCAGTGCCATGGTTAAAAACTTAATGGCTCAGGGGTTGACCCATGCCACCAAACTAAAAAACCGGTGCCATCAAACTGACCCGGTCATTTCGCAGGTCATTCTTACAACATCCAGTCCTCCTTACAAGCCGTCTGCCATCTTGTTTAAACAATGTTTTAATATTATTTAGGTAAGGTAAACAATTAATAATTAGCTTTTAAGAGTACAAAGCCCCACGTTCCCAACTTATTAACGCTTTATGACAATAAGAAAGAAAGGGGGAAGAGAGACAATATGCACTGGAGAAGAATAAGACACTTGGGTATCCACGAGATATTCCAAAATCCTTTCACAAGTGAAGTTAAAACGAGGGCAAGAAGAAGTAAAACGTTAGGCCAGTGTGAGGCACAATGGACTCGACCGGGAAAAGAGTCGCAGCTCAAATGTTCTAATTATGATGTAACAATAACTGAGCAGGAAAGGAAACAGCGGGAAGCGCGTTGTCTGTTAGGAGGGAGTATCACTAAAGAGGAGAGGGATAAATTCCTTTTTAAATTTTCCCACAAAATCCGAAGAAAAAAATATGTGACAAAAACCAATGAAGATGTTAAGTTAAACGAAATACTGGAAACCACTCACTTAGCTGTAATACTAACACATTCATCTATCTATCACTATATCTATCAT
>NC_051407.1:43993853-43993927 GCF_015228065.2 Penaeus monodon
ATTTCGTTCCTGAAAAAAATCGTCACGCATTTCCGCCCGCAACTTTGTGTGATGACAAAAAAAAAAAATAGCAT
>NC_051407.1:43994128-43994772 GCF_015228065.2 Penaeus monodon
CCCAACATATAAATATAATAAAATATATAACCCAACCTAAATCTATATATATACAACTAAGAGATTAAAAACACACACATACGTACATTTAAATGACCTTGGGGAACCCCCATGAGATAAAAGCAGAGATAGAGCAGGCCCTATTCAAGATGGTGGATAAATAACGCAAAACACCCGCTTCTGCCGTAACAGGAACAGAAGCGGAGGGAAGGATTGTGAATGAAGTGAAAGGCAAGGACTAAGAATTTTGGTGGCCATGAGCGAAAACTATAGGAGGTGAAGGCAAGGGGAGGCAGGGCAAGAGATGCAGGACAGGGAGTGTGTACGTGAAATCTAGATTGCGTTTGAATCCACTTTAGTTCTTAGATGATGATATGACGGCGGGAGAGGTTTCGCTGAACTAGGAACGTTTGATACTAGCCAAGAGGAACGATGGGTGAGTCAATACTAGGGTAAAGCGAATTATCATTAATGACGCTTTGGGGAGGGAAATCTGGAGGAGGTTAGGGTTTGTATGTGATAGACGTGCAAGGAGAGTGTATGCACTGTATTGAGGATGGACGCATGTTGGTATTAATATTAATTTTATTCTGTTCCCGTCTTTATTGATACAAATGTTGTTATCTAGAGTAAAGATAAACCGG
>NC_051407.1:43994808-43994932 GCF_015228065.2 Penaeus monodon
TTTAATAAAAACAATAACATTTTTCATAGGTGGGAGGATTTAAGAACTAAAATGACAAGAATATTAAGGAATACGATAAAGAGGTAAAAACGAGAGCAAAGAGGGGTTTTTTTTAGAATGAGGA
>NC_051407.1:43995144-43996052 GCF_015228065.2 Penaeus monodon
AACATCCCCTATAAAGAATTTTTTCCAAACGTGGTACAGTGTACATTCACTTGTTCATTACTCTTTCTGCCGATCTATCGAACATGTATATATTTCTTTCATTCTCGTTTTCAGGAAAAATACTTAAACAAGCTCGACTTTGCTTTAAATATACTTTTTTTCGAGAATTTAAAAAAATTGAGGGGGTTACCCTTTATCTACAACCCTTAGCTACTTACATTTTTGTAAGATATCCGTTTTTTTCGGACGGTTTAAGCATTCTGGAGTCGTTATGAAAATGGTCTAATACAAGATATTTAACCAAGCCTGGACGGGTGAATGGCCGAGCAAGTGCTTTTTTTTGGGTATAAAATCACAATAGTGTGCCAGACGTACGATAAAATTATACCTCAAACTGAATATATTCTTCCTTCTTTACCATATTCACTCAAGTATATGAAATGACGAGAAAATAAAGCCTCTTTAGAACTAAATCTAAAGATATGAGGTGAATGGGATGTATAAGCAATTAAAAAAAAAACTAGTAGCATTGTGCACTTATGCTGATACGACAGCCATCTTTTTTCTGTTTGATGGTCATCAGTAATAGCACCTCCGGTGAGACACATTGTTACTATACTAAGTCATTGTTTATATTTGAGTGAGTAGACCATATATAATCTCTGGCATCATTAGAAAATAGGTTTGCTTGGCCATTCTGCTCTTGGGTTCGTGAGGGCAGTTACGTTCCATGGAACCAGGGGGTAGGAGGGTAACCCTTGCAAAGTTAGGCGTGCGTGAAAATAGATATCTGCGGGTTCGAAAAAGGTATAATATAATGGGAATCAGATATAGATCAGCTATAAAAACCAAAAAGTCTTTTAGGAAAGTTTAACTGGTTGTACCGTGAGTGACTTCCAGAAAGAGAG
>NC_051407.1:44001167-44002048 GCF_015228065.2 Penaeus monodon
ATCAATCATCTCTCTTCTGGAAGTCACTCACGGTACAACAGTTAAACTTTCCTAAAAGACTTTTGTGGTTTTATAGCTGATCTATATCTGATTCCCATTATATTATACCATTTCGAACCCGCATGATATCTATTTTCACGCACGCCTAACTTTGCAAGGGTTACCCTCCTACCCCGGTCCATGGAACGTAACTGCCCTCACGAAACCTCAGAGCAGAATGGCCAAGCAAACCTATTTTCTAATGATGCCAGAGATTATGATATGGTCTACTCACTCAAATATAAACAATGACTTAGTATAGTAACAATGTGTCTCACCGGAGGTGCTATTACTGATGACCATCAAACAGAAAAAAGATGGCTGTCGTATCAGCATAAGTGCACAATGCTACTAGTTGTTTTTAATTGCTTATACATCCCATTCACCTCATATCTTTAGATTTAGTTCTAAAGAGGCTTATGTTTTCTCGTCATTTCATATACTTGAGTGAATATGGTAAAGAAGGAAGAATATATTCAGTTTTGAGGTATAATTTTATCGTACGTCTGGCAACTATTGTGAGTACACCAATAAAGAAGCACTTGCTCGGCCATTCACGCCGTCAGGCTTGGTTAAATATCTTGTATTAGACCATCTCATAACGACTCAGAATGCTTAAACCCTCCGCAAAAACGGATATCTTACAAGATGTAAGTAGCTAACGTTGTAGATGAAGGTAAACCTCTCATGTTTTATCTCGAAAAAGTATTATTTAAAGCAAAGTCGAGCTTGTTTAAGTATTTTTCTGAAGACAGAGAATGAGAGAGAAATATATACATGTCGATAGATCGGCAGAAAAGAGTAATGAACAAGTGAATGTACACTGTACCACGTAGGAAAAA
>NC_051407.1:44002281-44002974 GCF_015228065.2 Penaeus monodon
CACTCATTCTAAAAAAAAACGCTCTTTGACTCTTCGTTCTCACCTCTTTATCGGTATTCCGTTAATATTCCTTGTCATTTTAGTTCTTAAATCCTCTACCTTAATGAAAATGTTATTGTTTTTATTACTATCATTAATGAATATATATAGTCATTACTAATTGTCACCGGTTTATCCATTTACTCTAGATATCAAACATTTTGTGATCAGATAAAGACGGGAACAGAATAAAATAATAATATTAATACAACATGCGTCCATCCTCATCACTACAGTGCATACACTCTCCTTGCACGTCTATCACATACAAACCCTAACCTCCTCCAGATTCCCTCCCTCAAAAGCGTCATTAATGATAATTCGCTTTACCCTAGTATTGACTCACCCATCGTTCCTCTTGGCTAGTATCAAACGTTTCCTAGTTCAGCGAAACCTCTCCCGCCGTCATATCATCATCTAAGAACTAAAGTGGATTCAGCGCAATCTAGAATTTCACGTACCACACTCCTGTCCTGCATCTCTTGCCCTGCGCTCCCCTTGCCTTCACCTCCTATAGTCTTTCGCTCATGGCCACCATATTCTTAGTCCTTGCCTTTCACTTCATTCACAATCCTTCCCTCCGCTTCTGTCCTGTTACGGCAGAAGCGGGTGTTTGCGTTTATCATCCACCATCTTGAATAGGGCCTGCTCTAT
>NC_051407.1:44003594-44004318 GCF_015228065.2 Penaeus monodon
GAATGTGTGTATGTATTACAGCTAAGTGAGTGGTACCAGTATTTCGTTTAAATTAACATCTTCATTGGTTTTTGTCACATATTTTTTTCTTCGGATTTTGTGGAAGAATGAAAAGGAATTTATCCCTCTCCTCTTTAGTGATACTCCCTCCTAACAGACACGCGCTTCCCGCTGTTTCCTTTCCTGCTCAAGTTTATTGTTACATCATAATTAGAACATTGAGCTGCGACTCTTTCCTGTCGAGTCCATTGTGCCTCACACTGGCCTAACGTTTTACTTCTTCTTGCATCGTTTTAACTTCACTTGTGAAAGGATTTTGAATATCTCGTGATACCCAAGTGTCTTATTCTTCTCCAGTGCATATTGTCTCTCTTCCCCCTTTCTTTCTTATTGTCATAAAGCTGTTAATAAGTTGCAACGTGGGGCTTTGTACTCTTAAAAAGCTAATTATTAATTGTTTACCTTACCTACTAATATTAAAACATTGTAATCAAGATGGCAGACGGCTTGTAAGGAGGACTGGATGTTGTAAGAATGACCTGCGAATGACCGGGTCAGTTTGATGGCACCGGTTTGAGTTTGGGGGCATGGGTCAACCCACTGGAGCCATTAAGTTCTAACCATGGCACTGATCCCAGTAAGCAAGGAGCGAGAGATCTAAGACGGTAGCTACAGTAGTGCCGCTGATAATGTTGGTTTTCGCTGTGTGTTGTTTGAATTCAGG
>NC_051407.1:44008960-44009166 GCF_015228065.2 Penaeus monodon
ATTTTAAAATTTTTTTCTACCCACTTTAAATAATTATATATTTTATATATAATATAATTAATAATATATATTATTTATGTTTACATTAAATTCATGTTTATTTTTTTTAAATGTATTTTAACTACATACAACTACTATACGATATTTATAATAAATTATTTACTTTAAATACGTACTTTTGAATAAATTTTAAAAAATGTTATAAA
>NC_051407.1:44009584-44009692 GCF_015228065.2 Penaeus monodon
AAAAATTTTTCACACATAACATTCTTCCATTCTTGTGTTTGTCGACTGTAAAATGTCGCTGAGACGCTCCCCTTCACATTAGGAAGGTAATTTAAATGCCGGGGGCGT
>NC_051407.1:44011497-44011758 GCF_015228065.2 Penaeus monodon
CCTTTTTCGTCTTTTAATAATCTCCTCTTTTTTTAAAATTTTTTTTTATTTATTATTTATATTTTTTTCTTTTTATTTTATATTTTATATATTTTTTTAATTTTTCCTATTTTATTATTTTTTTATACGTTTTTATTTTTAATGTATTTTGTTATTTTTTTTTTCTTTTTTTTTTATTATTTTTTTTTTTTCTTATTGTTTTCTTTTTTTCTTTTCTCTTTATGTTTTTTTATTTCTCTCTTATTTCCCTTTCTTTCTGCG
>NC_051407.1:44011868-44011934 GCF_015228065.2 Penaeus monodon
ACATATTTTAACTACAGGGATATACATTAATGTTGGGTCTTACTAATAAATAATGTCCCCGACTGC
>NC_051407.1:44011990-44012237 GCF_015228065.2 Penaeus monodon
TTTCGTGCGTGCGTTCTGCATATATATAACTATAAAAATTATATTATATATATATATATATATAATATATTTTTCTATATTTTTATAAATTTAAAAAAAACCTTTTATATATAATATCTTAAATTTTTTTTATTTTATATATTATTATAATATATTTATATATATTCTTTATATATTATTATTTTAAAAATTATTTTTTTTATTCCCCTTTTTATTTTATTTTATATTAATTTATATATTTATTATT
>NC_051407.1:44012678-44012743 GCF_015228065.2 Penaeus monodon
AAAAACACATATATACAAAACCCGGATTCTAAAATGTGTGGGTCTTGTGATCAAAAGGGGTTGCC
>NC_051407.1:44012905-44012985 GCF_015228065.2 Penaeus monodon
CCCTTCCCAAGTTTAAAAGGGGAGCTGTCCCCAGCGAATTGACAGTCGCACAAAACAAAAAATGGAAAATGTTATTGGGG
>NC_051407.1:44022814-44022914 GCF_015228065.2 Penaeus monodon
GTAAGAGGAAAGAGACTGGAAAAAAAAAGGACAGAAAATCATAAAAATGGGGGAAGAATAAAGAAAGAAAATGGGGAGAGAAGGGGAAAAAGGAAAGAGA
>NC_051407.1:44024132-44024454 GCF_015228065.2 Penaeus monodon
ACAGGACCTAATACAAAGGTTTGACTTGTTTTCAAAGAAGGGTTATAAAGGCTTGACTCTTTTTATGAAGAAAACCCAACGGCAGGGAAAACCCGGGAAAGGAGGGGCGTGTCTCTCCGCCAACCCCGAGGGCTGGTGGGGTTTGGTGATCCTGCGCGCGGGGACCGCGGGGGACAACGAGATTTAACGGGGCAAAATAATCTCATCTAATTCCTCGTTTGGTTTATGGGTTTTTAATTGGACTTGAGCACATGGGAGCGCCCTGACTATTGGGAATTTGGGTTCAAATCGTGCTTAATTTGTGGCAAATGGTGTGGAGGTG
>NC_051407.1:44024646-44024712 GCF_015228065.2 Penaeus monodon
GTTTGTCTTTATATATAAATATCCTTTGACCACACACGAACAGAATCACAAGACCAACCCAAAATC
>NC_051407.1:44025828-44026700 GCF_015228065.2 Penaeus monodon
TCTTTCTGGAAGTCACTCACGGTACAACAGTTAAACTTTCCTAAAAGACTTTTGTGGTTTTATAGCTGATCTATATCTGATTCCCATTATATTATACCATTTCGAACCCGCATGATATCTATTTTCACGCACGCCTAACTTTGCAAGGGTTACCCTCCTACCACCTGGTCCATGGAACGTAACTGCCCTCACGAACCTCAAGAGCAGAATGGCCAAGCAAACCTATTTTCTAATGATGCCAGAGATTATGATATGGTCTACTCACTCAAATATAAACAATGACTTAGTATAGTAACAATGTGTCTCACCGGAGGTGCTATTACTGATGACCATCAAACAGAAAAAAGATGGCTGTCGTATCAGCATAAGTGCACAATGCTACTAGTTGTTTTTTAATTGCTTATACATCCCATTCACCTCATATCTTTAGATTTAGTTCTAAAGAGGCTTATGTTTTCTCGTCATTTCATATACTTGAGTGAATATGGTAAAGAAGGAAGAATATATTCAGTTTGAGGTATAATTTTATCGTACGTCTGGCAACTATTGTGAGTACACCAATAAAGAAGCACTTGCTCGGCCATTCACGCCGTCAGGCTTGGTTAAATATCTTGTATTAGACCATCTCATAACGACTCAGAATGCTTAAACCGTCCGCAAAAACGGATATCTTACAAGATGTAAGTAGCTAACGTTGTAGATGAAGGTAAACCTCTCATGTTTTATCTCGAAAAAGTATTATTTAAAGCAAAGTCGAGCTTGTTTAAGTATTTTTCTGAAGACAGAGAATGAGAGAGAAATATATACATGTCGATAGATCGGCAGAAAAGAGTAATGAACAAGTGAATGTACACTGTACCACGTAGGAAAAA
>NC_051407.1:44026907-44027631 GCF_015228065.2 Penaeus monodon
CACTCATTCTAAAAAAAACGCTCTTTGACTCTTCGTTCTCACCTCTTTATCGGTATTCCGTTAATATTCCTTGTCATTTTAGTTCTTAAATCCTCTACCTTAATGAAAAATGTTATTGTTTTTATTACTATCATTAATGAATATATATAGTCATTACTAATTGTCACCGGTTATCCATTTACTCTAGATATCAACATTTTGTGATCAGATAAAGACGGGAACAGAATAAAATAATAATATTAATACAACATGCGTCCATCCTCATCACTACAGTGCATACACTCTCCTTGCACGTCTATCACATACAAACCCTAACCTCCTCCAGATTCCCTCCCTCAAAAGCGTCATTAATGATAATTCGCTTTACCCTAGTATTGACTCACCCATCGTTCCTCTTGGCTAGTATCAAACGTTTCCTAGTTCAGCGAAACCTCTCCCGCCGTCATATCATCATCTAAGAACTAAAGTGGATTCAGCGCAATCTAGAATTTCACGTACCACACTCCTGTCCTGCATCTCTTGCCCTGCGCTCCCCTTGCCTTCACCTCCCTATAGTCTTTCGCTCATGGCCACCATATTCTTAGTCCTTGCCTTTCACTTCATTCACAATCCTTCCCTCCGCTTCTGTCCTGTTACGGCAGAAGCGGGTGTTTGCGTTATCATCCACCATCTTGAATAGGGCCTGCTCTATCTCTGCTTCATCTCATGGGGGTTCCCCAAGGTC
>NC_051407.1:44028219-44029797 GCF_015228065.2 Penaeus monodon
TCTTCATTGGTTTTTGTCACATATTTTTTTCTTCGGATTTTGTGGAAGAATGAAAAGGAATTTATCCCTCTCCTCTTTAGTGATACTCCCTCCTAACAGACACGCGCTTCCCGCTGTTTCCTTTCCTGCTCAAGTTATTGTTACATCATAATTAGAACATTGAGCTGCGACTCTTTCCTGTCGAGTCCATTGTGCCTCACACTGGCCTAACGTTTACTTCTTCTTGCATCGTTTTAACTTCACTTGTGAAAGGATTTTGAATATCTCGTGATACCCAAGTGTCTTATTCTTCTCCAGTGCATATTGTCTCTCTTCCCCCTTTCTTTCTTATTGTCATAAAGCTGTTAATAAGTTGCAACGTGGGGCTTTGTACTCTTAAAAAGCTAATTATTAATTGTTTACCTTACCTACTAATATTAAAACATTGTAATCAAGATGGCAGACGGCTTGTAAGGAGGACTGGATGTTGTAAGAATGACCTGCGAATGACCGGGTCAGTTTGATGGCACCGGTTTGAGTTTGGGGGCATGGGTCAACCCACTGGAGCCATTAAGTTCTAACCATGGCACTGATCCCAGTAAGCAAGGAGCGAGAGATCTAAGACGGTAGCTACAGTAGTGCCGCTGATAATGTTGGTTTTCGCTGTGTGTTTGTTTGAATTCAGGATTTTTCTGCTGCAAAGGACGTATTAACACGAATTGGTTTTCGTTTCTCTGTTTATACTGAGGCAGTGCTGATAACTGCAACCCAGGTTTAGGGCATGGTTTACTTCTTTGATGTGAATTTGTAAACTGGTTTTAACGTTGGAGAGAGTGATATTGTGATGGTTTGTGGAACTCATGCATGTGTGTCGTTACTGAGGATCAAGCTCCAATAGAACTAAAAAATGGTAGTGATAACTGTGATCTGTAAATGGAGAGATCTAGTTTGGATAGCATTAACATGATTCCGGTGTTGATACCACGGTGAAGTGATAAATCGTAGTGCTACCGATGAGGTGACTAATGTGTGGATGGTGTAAAAGGGTACAGGTGAGAAAGTATTAAAGAGGATTTTAATTCAGTAACAACTCTGCGGTGCTGCTAAATTGCGTAGGTAGTTGTGTAGTAGACTTGTGTAGTAGTGGCGTGGTGAGAGTGGTGTGACTGGGGACGCATCACTGCTCGCAGCGATGACCTTGGGTGAGGCCAGTGAGAGCAAGGCTAGGGATGGCGGAGGTACTCTCGTCACGACGACTTTGGTGAGGCCATAATCATCAGCTTTGCAGTTTTCTGTTTCGTACTCTAACGACAGCTTACTCATAAATTTTACATAATTTTCATATTTACCTATGAATATATAGGTTACGATGAGGCAAAAACTCAATTTCATTCCTGATTATCTGGACTTGTAAATAGTATGGGATGACGAAACAGATGTAGTAACAGTGTAAATACAGAGAACTTACAATGGTAGTAATACAGAACATGAATGAATGTGAATGAAACTAACCTCATCCCGGACAAGAAAATAAAAGTAATTAAGAAATTAAAATATAGAAATAACAGAACACACGAACCTACATCCGCAGGTTTTACA
>NC_051407.1:44031952-44032561 GCF_015228065.2 Penaeus monodon
TGGAGGCGGGCTGGATATCCAAATCTGCACCCGCATCACTTTCAACATCGGTATCCACGTCCCTATCTATGGATGCGGATAATCTCCGGATATCTTGAGGCTGGCTGAGCTCGCTAGAACTTCTTTAACGTGTGCTTCAACCAGTGCAACCCTTTCAGAGGAGCAAGTCTCATCTATGATGGAAAACGAAGTAAGCTTTCTCCTGAAAGAGCCCAGAAGCATCTTTTTCTGAGGCACAAATTACTCATTGCTAAGTTTGAGCACTGAAATCCATTTTTGTTGCATTTCTTCATATATAAAGATTACATCAATATAGATTTTAAGTTTATAGTCCACTTCTGTTGGGTGGTGGATGGGGAAAGAGGCTGTGGGATACATTGGATCCTCTTTCCCGCATCCTTGAAAACGTAATTGAAATTGCAGCATAATTTGGTTAATGTATTTGTGACTTCCTTATTTACTGATATATTGATGGTATATTTTCCCCCATCTATTAGTATTTAAAAAAATCAGTTATCTGTGACTCAAATTCAAGATGTCTAACATAAACCGTTAGACATATATCCTCAAATATTGAAAGTAAATATCCGCATCCGCAAATATTGAAAA
>NC_051407.1:44032757-44032932 GCF_015228065.2 Penaeus monodon
CACACACACGGGAGGGGCGTGAGGACAAAAGGGCGGTCGCCTGACGAGCGTTGACCCGTGTCGTGGGCAGCGAAACTCCAGCGCTGAGAGGGAGCATTCCAGGGTCGCGGGAAAACGGGAGTCGCTCACAGGACATCATGCGGTCGCAAGGGCGGCAGATGTCAGGCCAACTTCC
>NC_051407.1:44039299-44039738 GCF_015228065.2 Penaeus monodon
GCATATAAGCATTAGCTCATTAGGTGAGAATATTTTGATCGCATGTTGAGTCGTACATTAACATAGCCGAAGGATGAAATCTGGAAGGCAAGCCCATAGCCAAAGAGACTGAATGGCGATCAGCGTAACGTCAGAACCTCCTCCCCGAGATCGCATTCTTCTCTACTCGTTCAGGTTTCTGGGCTCGCTCCCTGTTGGATATACCATTGGTAGTGGTGTTGATAGTCTGATGTTACGCAAAGGTGCTAAAGAGACGAATATGAATGTAATGATGGTGGTTTTGCTCACCTTTATAATCGCTGGTTGATGATGATAGCAATTTGATTAATATAAATAGCATGAGATTAATTATTATGGTTACTGTAATAAATATTAGGTAATGAATGCTTCTGCCAATAGTTACTGATAGTGATAATGATAATATAATAATGATGATTTT
>NC_051407.1:44047980-44048055 GCF_015228065.2 Penaeus monodon
AACAAGGGACGTATGTTAGAGGATGCGTCATTGTGTGTATTTCTAATTATATGCGTGAGCTATTACTAAGATTAT
>NC_051407.1:44048183-44048416 GCF_015228065.2 Penaeus monodon
AAAGTATAGTTTTTACAAACTTTAGTTGTCTATAGTTTACGGTGGCTTACGATTTTGTATCCATATTGACCAATTCCCTATACTTCGAATCCACGGAGGGCAATCAACTCGTCCTGGAACTTTATATTGTATGCCAAACATACACGTGGTAATAACTTTTTCATACACTTTTACCTAGAAATAGTAAGGAATGGTAATCTGTGCTGTTCTTTTTGTCCCGGCCCTGGATTCCG
>NC_051407.1:44048500-44048868 GCF_015228065.2 Penaeus monodon
AAAGAGGTCAACAACCAATGCTTTCATCGAACGCTCTCCATGCATTCACAAATACTAGTAGCCATATCGAGCCTCGTCGACCATTACCACCATAATATTTCTTTACAGCTCCACATTTCCCTCTCCCTCCCCTCATGCGTCAAACCCCTCATCAGCCACCATGCGGGCGCCGCAATGACGCTTTTGTCTGGGGAGGGGGGGGGGGCAGCGCCCATCCCAAGTCTGAAGGTAATTAAACATCATTTGGCCGTTGTATGGCGGTGCTGTGAACGGCCTCCTACATCAAGGGGAAAGGGGAACAAAACGAGGCAGATAAGGGTTGGGAAATAGAAAGAATAACTTCTCTCCCTCTCGGTTGGATTAAATTA
>NC_051407.1:44050193-44050990 GCF_015228065.2 Penaeus monodon
ACCTAATTAGATGACTTTCCTAATCGGCAGGAAAACTCTCATCAAGTTAAGAAGGAAAAATTGAAGAAAGAAGGTTTGAAGTAGGAAGCTTTGAAGAAAAAGGCGGATGACATGAATGTAAGGTCAGAAGGTTTCATTGTTATTGACGGTAACCAACACGTGGTCGCCGTAGGATCAGCCAGTAGTTATCAAATCATCCACGAAATGGAAAACAAGGTCCACGTTTCCTCTACCTCAAGCGAGCAAAGTGATATGAGTGAAAAGAAAAAGCATAAGCGGGGAAAGGACCTTGGAAATTCCGACAAGCGACAACAATTGACCAAAGAAAATCATTAAACTTTTCTGAAATTCGCCCCGGGACAGATGCAGAGCACCTTGACGAAGGGCAATAACTTCCTGGTAAACAAGATCCATCTGACAGGATCTGGTAACATGAAAGTTTTTTTTTTTCACAAGATGCTACCACAGAAAATATCCACGGTAGCTGAGATCATTAACGTCGGTCGATCTGGCAAGTCGGATCTCTATGATCAGACGAAAACGATATTGGAAGAAGAAGAGAGGAGGCAAAAGGAGGCAATTAAGAAGGCTCAGCAGGACCGCATCAATACGATCAGTTAGCCAGTTGACAATGGCAAGGAAAAGCACCAACCTGGTAGGAGCAAGTACCCATGTTCCAGCAAAGCAAGGGAGAAAAGGTTGCAAACTTGCTGCGGCGAGCAAAAGAAGCTTGCCAGACAGCAGGTGGCGCAGAGGGGAAGGAAGTGCAGTGACTGATGATGGCAAAATGAGGCCAT
>NC_051407.1:44051207-44051309 GCF_015228065.2 Penaeus monodon
GATCCAAGTTAAGAAGGAAAAATTGAAGAAAGAAGCTTTGAAGTAGGAAGCTTTTTGAAGAAAAAGGCGACAAACAAACAAACATACATATTATCATGGGGG
>NC_051407.1:44054441-44054989 GCF_015228065.2 Penaeus monodon
CATAATGTGTGGAGGCACCAAGTGTGATGCAAAGAGCCGTGTAGGCACTCCCGACATCCTATGCCTAACTATAGATTCTTGCGACCTGTAGTTGATTTACCGTACCATTTACCGTTTTTTCAAGATCAGATAATAAAAGAGCTACGGTAAGCTGGGCAAGGTCAAAGGTGATGCGATGGTCGGAGCGAGGTTTAGCGTCTACGTGCCAGCCAAGTTCGGAACTTCCTGCAGGAAGGACGACCTCTTGGAAATCGTGCTGAGAGGCCCCAAGTGGAGGCACGAGTGGAAGGGGCACGCGGTGGCCAGTCTCGGCGCCGAGGACGTGTTCCAGGGAGGCAAGACCGTTCTCATGTGCAAGGGCAAGGTCGTGGCCGAGATCACATACTACCTAGTCGAACAGGAAGGTAACTGAGGCTCCCGCCGAGCTGAGACACAGGCCGACCACCAGGCAGACGAAGACGCTGCCAAGCTCGGAGTGAAGAGGTAGCGATTCGTGCTCAAAATTCGTTCCTTCTTCAAACCCGTTGTGCGCTAACTGAACCGTTAGT
>NC_051407.1:44060153-44060327 GCF_015228065.2 Penaeus monodon
TTAATTCACGTTGGTAGCCCTGACGTCAAATGCATGACACAAAACACCAACCAGCGTGATATTGCTGAAGTAGGAACGGCCTTTTTTGTAGCATAAAATATTCATGTATATTAAATGCCAGTTCCCTTAATAAGGGTAAAGTATTAGTCTCTCTTAAACGAGAGAGAGAGTATT
>NC_051407.1:44060457-44061075 GCF_015228065.2 Penaeus monodon
CCCAAACTTTGTAGGGGCCATGAACATCACCGGCAATGGTAGATTTGTGTACAAAAGACATAATTTTAAGGCTTTACTGAGAGCCAAGTTTAGTTGCTCTGCTTCTCATAGATCATTCTTTGCCAAAAGTTGTAGAGTGTGGCGAAGCTTGAATTGTGATCAGTTGACAGAACTTCGTATGCATAATTTTTCTTGACAATACTGTCAACATCCAGGTCTTCGTCTTCAGAATCAGAACAGGAGTCCATATCATTGTCAGAAATATCTGAGAAACCCGGAAGTGAAAATGCTGATATATCCACAGCATTTTCTGCTGTGATGTTTGTGAATTTTAAATGTATGTTAAATGTTTGTACTGCTTCTTCATACTCTTCCATAATGTGTGGTGTGTGTCGGCCATGAAAGCGCTTGCAGGCCAGAACATCTGTTTTCAAGGAACAATCATGGATGAAATGAATAGTAATTCTTAAGGAAGATCTCATCTGCCTGCTAGACCAAATGTCAAGCATGAGGCTAACAGTCTGCAGTTCACCAGGTGCTTTCGAGCCAGTATCTGGTACCGAGGATCAGCAGACAGCATCAGATCATGGAAGTAAGAGCTTGTAGTAGATGAATAAA
>NC_051407.1:44061794-44062291 GCF_015228065.2 Penaeus monodon
TCATTTACGACAAAAGGCACATATTTCTTAGGATGTTAGACAAATCCATTGGTTTGCAGTTGCTGGTCTCCACAGGGCTGACTTGTGCTGCTTCCTCATACACCTCGCTGTGTTTTTTCTGAAAAGAAATAATATAATGTCCTGAAAACATTATGCATATAATCACCTATAAAGAAAAACAGAACGTTGGTTGGGTGTCATAATCAACTTGAAAGTCACATAGATGTCACAAAGTACTGAGTGTGCAAGACATGTCACTTACTCTTGCTACCGGTCCCCAGTTATCCATTTTCCACACAGCCATAATTCTCCCAGTGTTACAAATATTCATCATCAAATATCAAAATAAATAACAAAATACATGTTATGCAAAAGTGCCTAGTGGTTATTTGAGGATAAACGTCTCAATCTTAACAAGAGTATTAATTTTTAGGATATGGAAGGGCTACCCTCTGGCTTCCCATAGAAAATTAACTACACTTTCAGTAATTAGTAGA
>NC_051407.1:44062909-44063314 GCF_015228065.2 Penaeus monodon
TTTAGTTTAAACCCTTACATTACACACAAAAAACAACAACAAAAAAACATATGTTTGTGAAGGCTGGAAGTTGGAGCAGGGGAGTTTCGCTTTGCAATGCTTACCAGAATAAAGCAATCCCAGATTCATGAAGTCATGTTAACTCCTGCTTGTTTGATGCTGTTGTGAATTATACCGACTACAGAGGTGAAGGAGTGGAGAGTGGAGCATGGCAGGAATAAACGCATTCACGCTTATTGAGTAATAAGGTGCTGTACTTGCCCTGTATACTTCTGCATGTTACGAACTGAGAAGATACTACTCCTTTACTGCTCCTTTACCCTATATTACACTACATCCAAATACAAGTATATAAATTCTGTACTAAAGTCCAAGCCCAAGTACACGTACTTGAACCCAACCCTG
>NC_051407.1:44063497-44063725 GCF_015228065.2 Penaeus monodon
GCGGATGGCATGCTATCATGCCATGGCTGTTGTGGACCATGTAGCGTCACGACAATTCCCGCGCCATCGACTCATGGGACGGAACTTTTCTTTCTCCAATAGTAGTGGTATCATTTGCATGGTAATGGCATCTAAAATAAAAGGAAACCTTCACAGTTTTATAATATTCTAAATATAAGCTTTGTGTGAGTGTGAATTTATGCATGTGTGCATAAATTCTTGACTCAA
>NC_051407.1:44064740-44064963 GCF_015228065.2 Penaeus monodon
ATATTTTCAATGCGCACTAACTCAAATGATACCACTACATTGGAAAAAAAGTTCGCCCATGATCATGGGCGGGAATGTCGGACGCTACATGGTCCAAAACAGCCTGGCTGTAGCATGCATCCGCGCCAAGGGGTAAAGCATTGGACCCCAACCCCTCGGGGCCCCAAAACTATAGCCCGCCCCTCGTGGTCAATACGTTAAATACTGTATAATACGTGCCAGG
>NC_051407.1:44065039-44065424 GCF_015228065.2 Penaeus monodon
CAGGGTTGGGTTTAAAGTAGGTACTTGGGTTGGGCTTTAGTACAGAATTTTAACTTGTTTTTATTAGTGTAAAATAGGGAAAGGACAGTAAAGGATATATCTTCTCATTCGTAAAATGCGAAGATACAGGGCAAGTACAGCACCTTATTCTCATAAGCGTGAATGCGTTTTTTTTCCCGCCCTGCTCCCCCTCTCCATCCTTCACCCCTGTAGTCGGGAAATTCAAAACAGCATCAGACAAGCGGGTTAACTGACTTAGAAAACTGGGATTGCTTTTTTTGGTAAGCATTGCAAAGCGAAACTCCCCTGCTCCAACTTCCAGCCTTCACAAACATATGTTTTTTTGTTGTTGTTTTTTGTGTGTAATGTAAGGGTTTAAACTAAA
>NC_051407.1:44066039-44066560 GCF_015228065.2 Penaeus monodon
TCTACTAATTACTGAAAGTGTAGTTATTTTCTATGGGAAGCCAGAGGGTAGCCCTTCCATATCCTAAAAATTAATACTCTTGTTAAGATTGAGACGTTTATCCTCAAATAACCACTAGGCACTTTTGCATAACATGTATTTTGTTATTTATTTTGATATTGATGATGAATATTTGTAACACTGGGAGAATTATGGCTGTGTGGAAAATGGATAACTGGGGACTGGTAGCAAGAGTAAGTGACATGTCTTGCACACTCAGTACTTTGTGACATCTATGTGACTTTCAAGTTGATTATGACACCCAACCAACGTTCTGTTTTTCTTTATAGGTGATTATATGCATAATGTTTTCAGGACATTATATTATTTCTTTCAGAAAAAACACAGCGAGGTGTATGAGGAAGCAGCACAAGTCAGCCCTGTGGAGACCAGCAACTGCAAACCAATGGATTGTTCTAACATCCTAGAATATGTTCCTTTTGTCGTAAATGACCTTGTTCCGTTTTCTGTGGTAGAGATTT
>NC_051407.1:44067248-44067866 GCF_015228065.2 Penaeus monodon
TTTATTCATCTACTACAAGCTCTTACTTCCATGATCTGATGCTGTCTGCTGATCCTCGGTACCAGATACTGGCTCGAAAGCACCTGGTGAACTGCAGACTGTTAGCCTCATGCTTGACATTTGGTCTAGCAGGCAGATGAGATCTTCCTTAAGAATTACTATTCATTTCATCCATGATTGTTCCTTGAAAACAGATGTTCTGGCCTGCAAGCGCTTTCATGGCCGACACACACCACACATTATGGAAGAGTATGAAGAAGCAGTACAAACATTTAACATACATTTAAAATTCACAAACATCACAGCAGAAAATGCTGTGGATATATCAGCATTTTCACTTCCGGGTTTCTCAGATATTTCTGACAATGATATGGACTCCTGTTCTGATTCTGAAGACGAAGACCTGGATGTTGACAGTATTGTCAAGAAAAATTATGCATACGAAGTTCTGTCAACTGATCACAATTCAAGCTTCGCCACACTCTACACTTTTGGTAAAGAATGATCTATGAGAAGCAGAGCAACTAAACTTGGCTCTCAGTAAAGCCTTAAAATTAATGTCTTTTGTACACAAATCTACCATTGCCGGTGATGTTCATGGCCCCTACAAAGTTTGGG
>NC_051407.1:44067992-44068165 GCF_015228065.2 Penaeus monodon
AATACTCTCTCTCTCGTTTAAGAGAGACTAATACTTTACCCTTATTAAGGGAACTGGCATTTAATATACATGAATATTTTATGCTACAAAAAAGGCCGTTCCTACTTCAGCAATATCACGCTGGTTGGTGTTTTGTGTCATGATTTGACGTCAGGGCTACCAACGTGAATTAA
>NC_051407.1:44069924-44070141 GCF_015228065.2 Penaeus monodon
TTTAAAAAAAATTTTTCACAAGGACAACACCCATCACTACTTTAAAACATAAAAACGATTTTGCACATTGAAAAAGAAAACGTACATATAAACTACAAGTGAAAGTCTAGGAGTATCAGAGGCTGGTGAGTTTGAACTCCTAACAGCTCGAGTGAAACAGGCCGGCATGGCGCTTAGGCCTACCAGTGGGAGTTAGATAATAGTGTGAAGCAAAGGG
>NC_051407.1:44070966-44071417 GCF_015228065.2 Penaeus monodon
TTTTTCGTGTAATTTTGATCAACAGATAAACACATAACACCCTCATAAAGAAATAATAGAGAATGTGGTGTGGATACTATGGAGATCAAAATAAGAAGCAAGGAGTGCGGGGAGTAGCGTGGGACAAAGACTGGAAGGTAAATGGGGAATAGTATAAAACAACTGAAAAAACATGAAAGAATTTTTATATGGGGAAAAATTTGACATGGACAGAAACTAAGAAACGAAGGTAATGAGTAATAGTTTTTTGACATTACTACATAATATGTGACAAATTATTGTCACCAAAGCAAAGAACATCTGGATGTCAAACAGTCGAGATCGGGAACTGAAACCATGAAACGATGAAGGGAAATTGGAGTTGACAAAAACTGTAAGTTAAAGATTGTCATAGAAGTCTGCTAAGAGAATGAATTTACATGAAAGGACGAGAATATAATAATTTGGAAGT
>NC_051407.1:44071441-44072103 GCF_015228065.2 Penaeus monodon
TTAGTTATCCTGAATAGTTTATAACCAATCAAATACCAGTGATTGAGATATAAACAGTTGATATGGGACAGTCAGCGACGGATAATAGAAGGGCAAGGTATGTAACTAATGCGGGAATGGAAAAAACATGTTTAACATAAAAGAGACTGGAGAGTAAACCCCGGCGTAGGGAGAGTGTGGGCGGATGAAGAGGTAAAAAAAAAAGTGACGGCGGCAAGAGGGCCAGGTAAAGGAAATGCGGTGGGTGGCGGAGTTGTACGAGGAAGGAATTGAGAACACTAATGCGTTTGCGTTACAGGGAGGGGAAAGGAATAAGATGAAAGGGCTGAGGAGAAAATAGTAGGCGAGAGAAACGAGAGGAGTAAGATGATGATTACGAACATGGTTGGTGCTTGGAAGTGAGTGGCTGTTTGCGGAAAGAAGACGAAGGGCTGTCACCTGGTACAAGAGAGATCACCTCTCTGTCAGCTTGGTTAGCTATCACTTCAGGTAACGATGGAAATGTTACCAGCAGGACATTTATTTCCATACTATTCACCGTCATATATAAATGGCATTTTAAAATTTTTATGGTCATTCTAGACACGAGAATTTGAGAGTTGGTATCTTTGGTTCTTGTGGTACGTACATGTATCTCCTCTCTTCTTCTTCACTTTTTCTCC
>NC_051407.1:44074352-44075150 GCF_015228065.2 Penaeus monodon
ACATTCTTTTCCCACCTCTCCACTCCTTATCCTCATCCATAATCCCTCCATTCCACTCTCATTTACCCCTCCCCCCTCCTCTCCATCCTACCGAAATGTGGTCTAACGTTCCTCCTCACTCCCTGCCCCCTGGGCGTCCTCCTTTCTTTCATTCTCTCTGCCTTCGGTGGTAATTCTCCCTTCTCCATCTTTTGCCCAAAGAAGTTTTCCCTTTTGAATGATTCAGTGATTTTGGCCTCGCTGTTCCTGATATGAGGCCTGTGTTCTTGCTGGACTCCACTTCTTTTTCTAAGTTTGCTTTTTATTCTAAGTATTTTACTCATATTTCTCTTTCCCTTTTCTCTCCTCGCTGTATTTTTATTTCGACCAATGTTTTAGCTACTCCGTTTCCTTCCCTGCCCTTCCCCGGCGCCCAGCCAGGCATGGCCGCCGGTCACCGTATTCAGCCAGAAGCAATCCTCCTCCCTCCCCCCGGCCTCCCCGCCGAACAGCTATCTTCCTTTGTTCAGTCTTTTCTGTCTTCTCCATTCGTTGTCTTCTCAGTTTTCATTTCCAACTGTTCATTATTTCTTTTATTATTTTTTTAAGCATTCTTCTAATATCTGTCATTTCTTTCCTTGGTTTTTACCTCCGCGAATGATAGTAAACTGGTGAGTTCAGTTGGATATTAAAACCTTGCCGAAAAAAATAGGTAGACGTGAAAGGCAGAGGACACATATGTGAAATAGGAAAGAGCATTCGTCGTCCCTTACTATTTTATGCTATGCTAGGTGAAAGAAATATTATATTTTTTATCCT
>NC_051407.1:44075284-44076089 GCF_015228065.2 Penaeus monodon
AGGATAAAAAATATAATATTTCTTTCACCTAGCATAGCATAAAATAGTAAGGGACGACGAATGCTCTTTCCTATTTCACATATGTGTCCTCTGCCTTTCACGTCTACCTATTTTTTTCGGCAAGGTTTTAATATCCAAACTGAAACCACAGTTACTATCATTCGCGGAGGTAAAAACCAAAGGAAAGAAATGACAGATATTAGAAGAATGCTTAAAAAAATAATAAAAGAAATAATGAACAGTTGGAAATGAAAACTGAGAAGACAACGAATGGAGAAGACAGAAAAGACTGAACGAAAGGAAGATAGCTGTTCGGCGGGGAGGCCGGGGGGAGGGAGGAGGATTGCTTCTGGCTGAATACGGTGACCGGCGGCCATGCCTGGCTGGGCGCCGGGGAAGGGCAGGGAAGGAAACGGAGTAGCTAAAACATTGGTCGAAATAAAAATACAGCGAGGAGAGAAAAGGGAAAGAGAAATATGAGTAAAATACTTAGAATAAAAAGCAAACTTAGAAAAAGAAGTGGAGTCCAGCAAGAACACAGGCCTCATATCAGGAACAGCGAGGCCAAAATCACTGAATCATTCAAAAGGGAAAACTTCTTTGGGCAAAAGATGGAGAAGGGAGAATTACCACCGAAGGCAGAGAGAATGAAAGAAAGGAGGACGCCCAGGGGCAGGAGTGAGGAGGAACGTTAGACCACATTTCGGTAGGATGGAGAGGAGGGGGGAGGGGTAAATGAGAGTGGAATGGAGGGATTATGGATGAGGATAAGGAGTGGAGAGGTGGGAAAAGAATGTTCGAAACA
>NC_051407.1:44078447-44079075 GCF_015228065.2 Penaeus monodon
TACATGTACGTACCACAAGAACCAAAGATACCAACTCTCAAATTCTCGTGTCTAGAATGACCATGAAATGTTAATGCCATTTATATATGACGGTGAATAGTATGGAAATAAATGTCCTGCTGGTAACATTTCCATCGTTACCTGAAGTGATAGCTAACCAAGCTGACAGAGAGGTGATCTCTCTTGTACCAGGTGACAGCCCTTCGTCTTCTTTCCGCAAACAGCCACTCACTTCCAAGCACCAACCATGTTCGTAATCATCATCTTACTCCTCTCGTTTCTCTCGCCTACTATTTTCTCCTCAGCCCTTTCATCTTATTCCTTTCCCCTCCCTGTAACGCAAACGCATTAGTGTTCTCAATTCCTTCCTCGTACAACTCCGCCACCCACCGCATTTCCTTTACCTGGCCCTCTTGCCGCCGTCACTTTTTTTTTTACCTCTTCATCCGCCCACACTCTCCCTACGCCGGTTCACTCTCCAGTCTCTTTATATGTTAAACATGTTTTTCCATTCCCGCATTAGTTACATACCTTGCCCTTCTATTATCCGTCGCTGACTGTCCCATATCAACTGCTTATATCTCAATCACTGGTATTTGATTGGTTATAAACTATTCAGGATAACTAA
>NC_051407.1:44079098-44079551 GCF_015228065.2 Penaeus monodon
ACTTCCAAATTATTATATTCTCGTCCTTTCATGTAAATTCATTCTCTTAGCAGACTTCTATGACAATCTTTAACTTACAGTTTTTGTCAACTCCAATTTCCCTTCATCGTTTCATGGTTTCAGTTCCCGATCTCGACTGTTTGACATCCAGATGTTCTTTGCTTTGATGACAATAATTTGTCACATATTATGTAGTAAATGTCAAACAACTATTACTCATTAACCTTCTGTTTCTTAGTTTCTGTCCATGTCAATCTTTTCTCAATATAAAAATTCTTTCATGTTTTTCAGTTGTTTTATACTATTCCCCATTTACCTTCCAGTCTTAGTCCCACGCTACTCCCCGCACTCCTTGCTTCTTATTTTGATCTCCATAGTATCCACACCACATTCTCTATTATTTCTTTATGAGGGTGTTATGTGTTTATCTGTTGATCAAAATTACACGAAAAA
>NC_051407.1:44080631-44081013 GCF_015228065.2 Penaeus monodon
GCCCCCCAAATTGGCCGCCGGTCCCGATTCACCCAGAAGAAATCCTCCTCCCTCCCCCCGGCCTCCCGCCAGCTATCTTCCTTTCGTTCAGTCTTTTCTGTCTTCTCCATTCGTTGTCTTCTCAGTTTTCATTTCCAACTGTTCATTATTTCTTTTATTATTTTTTTAAGCATTCTTCTAATATCTGTCATTTCTTTCCTTTGGTTTTTACCTCCGCGAATGATAGTAACTGGTGAGTTTCAGTTTGGATATTAAAACCTTGCCGAAAAAAATAGGTAGACGTGAAAGGCAGAGGACACATATGTGAAATAGGAAAGAGCATTCGTCGTCCCTTACTATTTTATGCTATGCTAGGTGAAAGAAATATTATATTTTTTATCCT
>NC_051407.1:44081339-44081857 GCF_015228065.2 Penaeus monodon
AGGGTAGTGTTCCGAGATTTTACCTGTAGTATTATAAAGCGATTTTGGGGGATTAATGTAATCAAATTATGGATTACAGGTAACACTTTGGATGTAAATAACATAGTTAAACCAGTTAAGATTTCATGTAACTAAAAAATGAAAAAAATGAGGTGGAGACTGGTGTTCTATTGCTTTTGCAGGACACTGTAACTGCTATCTATCATAGAACTGAAATAAAATTTGATTTGTCACTCCATGCACTTAGACCAAAATTGACCACCTTTTATTTGTAGGGGTTTACATATATTCAGTATTGATACACTCATTATATGAAAATAATAAAGATCTCCAAGACTAAAGAAAATGTATATAGGTGAAATCTTTCAAATTTTGCATTTCCTGCGCTGTTATAAGAAAACCAAAATATTCCTACATATATCGTCTTTTGTAAGAACAAGGTCGTATATAGTCACTATACATTTCACCAATTCTTGAAATACCCCTTGCAACCCAGGGACCCAAATGCAATCTAACCA
>NC_051407.1:44082748-44083344 GCF_015228065.2 Penaeus monodon
GCTGCAAGTTAGATTTGATTTAGAACCATCTCAGCAAAGCATACACAAGGCCCCAACTGAGCTGCACTTGGAGCAATAGTTCCAAACAACATGGGTCTTTAATGCAAAAGGTGCTTGTTTTTGCTATAAGGATAACAATACTACTTCTGTCTCGGTGGTATTTGATACAACACTCCTTTTTCATGCAGAACATTTAAATGGTCACAATCCACTGCTATTAGTTGATATCTAATCTAGAGTACCTCCAAAATGTAAAGCAAGTATTGCTGCAAATATACAATAACGGTGACTACACATTTTCCATGCGTTAACTATTCAGGAAAAGGATAAGAATTAATGTAAGGCTGCCGCTTATGATTTTTTCTCCAAAGTGTCAAGGAACTCTTCCGATTATACACACACTTATTGAGTCACCAAAATCGAATACAAAGATGTTAATGCCTATAAATCGAGAAGTAAAAGTTCTCATATAAACCTGTACATTTCCTTCAAAATCCAAGTTATTTATATAACAGTTCCTAGATCTCAGATTAGATTCAATGCACCCGTAAGCACAGGATGTATGCTGCAATTTCACAATGAATGAAACGAGAGAG
>NC_051407.1:44083526-44083684 GCF_015228065.2 Penaeus monodon
AGTATATTACTCCCCTATTTGTAAGAAGGATGTGTGAACAGTGAGACCCCAGTGGTGAATTCTGTGCACTTTGTACCTTCACAGGATTATACTTCCGAATACCAATAAACCATATTAGGCATCCTTTGATTTAAAGTTTAATTCTACAAATGGACACT
>NC_051407.1:44083843-44084401 GCF_015228065.2 Penaeus monodon
TAAGGTAATCATTCGACAGCCTAAAGAAGAAATGGTTACGACACTCCTGCCTAGCATTTTCTGCTCACTGAGTATGATCATTGTTATCATGAAGCTCATTTCATATTACGGTTCCTTTGCATTTTTCTCTAGTGTTATGTGTTACCTTTTCGTTCCCGGTCAACACCACATTTACAGCAACGACACAACATAGTTAGTCAACATCCCAGCCATAGTCAAACAAATGTTGATTCTGTTTGTTTTATTACCGGCAGAGGCTGAACTACCTCATTCTATAGTCAGGTTGAGAGTCCTGGGGTAGTATTATAACCCAGCCATTCGTATTTTTATACAAGAGTCAGTGCAATGACCCATGTTATCTCAGTAATCCCTTTAACTGCATCAGTATTCACCCGGCAGCATAGCAGGCTAGCAAAGCCCGGCTGACAGTATCCCAGTACATCTCGCAGTGGTCTAGTTCCGCGGAGCCATCCGGTGTATGAAGACTTCCCACGCAAGGACACGCCGCCTCGTTCCTCTGGGGGAGACTTCAGCGCTCACAAGGTGACCCCGGCCCAT
>NC_051407.1:44084469-44084549 GCF_015228065.2 Penaeus monodon
AGGCCACATTCATGCGCTCCCTATGGACTCCATGTCCTCTATCCCCTTTCTTGCCGCATTGTCGCTCCTCTGGCGTTTCT
>NC_051407.1:44085155-44085252 GCF_015228065.2 Penaeus monodon
AATTATCCCCTTAATAAATTTCACTATATCACATTAATGTTTATGTTATTATATTTAAATTATCTACGAAAACAACCCCCCACCACACAAAACGTGA
>NC_051407.1:44087782-44088082 GCF_015228065.2 Penaeus monodon
CATGGCGCGTTGAATGAGAGCGTGTGTCGGATATATTGAACATGAAATAATCAGCACTTCAAGTGCCACATGAAGAAGCTGATACTTGGTTCATCTTAAATTGCAACGCGAAGTTCTTGAGATGTTAACCTTCCAGGAAGGAGTTTCAGCAAACAGCCAAATTACGGCTGACAGGTCTACAGTGAACGGAAAGGCTTTTATTGAAATGCGTTGACATTAAAGTAAAGCAAGTAAAACTCAAATTTGCCCACAATATTGCCGTCCGGATGCCAATTAATATTTTGCCAACGTCACCCTACA
>NC_051407.1:44088137-44088453 GCF_015228065.2 Penaeus monodon
CCAATTTACATGCGTCGAACCGGTCGTGGTAGTTACAAATGAGGGTAACTTACAAGGGACTCGACACACCATAATAATGCAATTAGAAAGCAATGTAGTAATGGTTGAAAGCTTAGTTAATATTATTTATATAGTAACAATAGTAATGACAACAATGAACCAAAACACAAGAACAGGTACACAAATATGAAATGAAAGAGAATCCCAATAAGAAGGGGCGATAAAACATGACGATTTAAGTAAGACAGATATGATCACATCGAATTTACCATCTCACGAACGGTGATTACAATAGTATTAACAGCAGTGCCAGCAG
>NC_051407.1:44088476-44090047 GCF_015228065.2 Penaeus monodon
CATAACTCTAAATAATATCTTTCAGTTATTTGTTACTATAGGTGCAATATATATAAACGAACACTGAGAGTATTATGACTGCCCGCCTCCTCATCCTGGCGGCAGATGGCGGCCGTGGCTCCCCTTGACGCCAGCAGAGCGTGACCTGCCTACCAAGCAAAGGCCAGTAATAACAACTGTAATGGTAATGGCTGTTATACACTTAGTATTGGTGTTAGTGGTATTTATGACAGTTGAAATCTTTTAGGTAAAAAGCAAGTGTAAATATGTACGAAAACAGTCGTGTAAACATTAAAAGAGAAGTATAAGTATATACACATTTATGAAGATCTTGCGAGTCATCTCAGGTTATTAGATTAAACAGGTATCGATACCAATAATAAAAATGTCCATTTGTCTTGAGATCAGTTGTTAGGCTACAGCAACGTTTATAAGTTATTATTTAGCTATTTGGAATCCAAGGCAAATCATCATTTCATCAAATTTCCCGTCTTTTATGTAATCTGTCAGTAAGTTGATTAACCAGTCATCTTTTTACTTATTTACTTTTCTGATGATTTATTATGTATTCATTAACACATTTCAACAGAAAATAGTTTTGTTTACGTCTACGATTGAAGTGACTCTCAAGATGAATGAGGGGAATCAAAGGAAAAAAATATATCGGATAGTAAAAATCTTAAATGAGAACGGATACGGAAGATTAGCCAATAGAGTAACGTAGTGCAGATATGATATTACAATGAACAAGTGGTAGACCGTGGAGTAAGCTGCTGGCAATTAACGAACCTGTGCAGTTTAAATAGGCAGATACTGAATCAGTGCAGCTTAGGAGAGAACCGAGTGGTTCGTATTAAAGTGACGTGGTCCGGTCAAAGGACTAACTGGAAATAGCTAAATGGTGTGTTTCGGAAATATACCGCTTGAACGGTAGTTCAATCGAGGAGTAAGTGCTGATGTGACTTAGATGATGTGAAGATTCATAAAAAGAATTAAGAAACTCAGACAAGGAGTGTAGCTGTCTGTCTGAATTTAGAAAAGAATGACAAACAACAAAGGAATGATACTCAGGCGAAGAGTGAATGGCAGACAGTGAAGTGGTTGGCTTCGGCGATGAAAGAGGAAGAGATAATGTCGTTGTGTCTCAGATTTGAGACAAATAGAGAAACATCATGTATGGATCTCAAAGGATGTGGCAGATAGTAAAGTTTCTTCATTCAGACAAGTGAACGGAGGGAGGGATTCAGGTAAGGATAAAAGGGTAGGTGGTGAAGTGGCATGACACAGAAGAGGAGGGCAGCGAAGTGTCGTGGCCCAGGTGAGGAGTGAGTGGCAGAGAGTGAAGTGGTGTGGTTCAGGTGAGGAGGGTGTAGCAGGTAGTGAGGCAGAGCAGTCGTGAGAGCGGCGGGCCCGGGAGGTCACCAACCCACCCCGAGGCAACCCTGCTGGCGTCCACCCGGCCCGTCATGCCTGTGTGTGCGAGTGTGAGACTGTGCAGTGCCTATGTGATTTCGGAAGAGCAGAAGCGTTTACTGTCTTGTTCGTACACCTGCCTGCCTTTAAGTCAAGCA
>NC_051407.1:44091300-44092480 GCF_015228065.2 Penaeus monodon
GAAGGAAAGGGGAGAGCGAATGGTATTCCTTTCCAGCCTGTGGGAATGCAAACTTTTTGTATGATTACTTCAGCATTTAATTTTTCCTTTATACATTTTTTTAATTCCCCGGCAAATAGTGTCTTATGAAAATGAAAGCAAATAAATTCATATAGGGTCTAAGCTTTCCATAATAGTCTAATTGGCAACTCAGTCCTGCCTCTGGTATGTCGATTTCATCAGCTCGGGCAGCGTTACCAGCGCCTGCGGGAATAAATCCTCTAGTTGCCTCAACGCGCGGGCCATACATTTCCTCTCACTTTTACCTGGTTCTCGCCTAGCTACTTTTCTTTACTGCTATAAAATGATATATTTTAAAAAAATGTAAGTAGTTTTCATTATGCGACGCATGGATTACTATAATGTAAGTACTTTTTTGCCATAAATCCCTTTTCTTCAATGTGTGAATATCAGCAGTGTCAGTGATCTTGTGCATGGTGATTTCGTGACAGTCTTGACGGACTGTTATTTACGTGCATGTTGCGGCCAATCACAGACTGCTGAAGGACGTGGCATTAAGAAATATTTGCAGAATACCACCTGAGAGCACACCGTTCTAACGCAGTGTATCCGGGAACGAGGCCTGGGGATAGGGCGCTGGCTTGCCGTGGATTCTTGGGTTCAACTCTGCATTATATGGCCGTATAGTGTGCAGTGTCGAGCGCAGACGGAGAGTAAAAGGAAAACTTGCACTTATGATTTTAGCGAATATCCAAATCTGACCAGTCTTTCCCGGTCCCTGTGATTTTCAACTTTAAACGTGTCCACTCTTCAGCTAGTAGAAGTGTGAAGCCTTCATCGCAAAATCTAGTTACTTTTGTTGTATTTTCACAAACAGCATCTACGCAGAAATCTACGAGTAAGTCTATGGATGTTTATACAAACTAAATGTATGAATATGCATATACATAAAAATGCATACGAACTACACTGGCAATAGGTCTTCGGAATGTTTAGTGTACTTAAAAGAAGTATCTTACATATTCTATCAGTAATCAATCTCCGATTTAGTCATTTGAAAATCCTTAGTGTGAAGGAGGTGCTGAAAGCAATTTAGCTAATGTAGTTAGGGTAGATGCGTTTGGGGAAAAAATTGAACTCCCGATAACCACTGCAAAAACTCCCCCCACGAATAAAAGTG
>NC_051407.1:44093772-44094467 GCF_015228065.2 Penaeus monodon
ATGTGGGTAAGGAGTTGCCTTTTCTATGAAAACCTGTTTGGCGTTACGCATACATACTTTTAAATAACATCAGATACAAGGCCTTTTAAAGCTCTTTCTCGCACAGTACAAATCTCATTCACACAACTTACATATACATGCACACTAACATACGCCGCTCCCCCTCCCCACATAGACACAGCTGGGTACGCCCAGCCCCTGGCAATAGGGTCCCGGAACATTGTATTGTAACTCCATTGTGAGCTAAACAACTTGATCACATTACTTGTAAAAGGAGTCTTTTGTGCATGATGTGTAAGGGTGATAACGATACATGAGAGACCGCACTGTGTTGCACTCTGGCCTCTCGCTCGGGACAAGAAAGGCGCAACCACATCTGGTTCTGGAGGAGTGGAAGGAATTTCTGGAGTTTACGTCTTCACTCAAACAGCTTCCGTTCCTTTCTCGATTCCAGGATAATGCTTTGCAAAACTCGACACCCCAGAACCAACTAGTGAAAACCCATGCCTTAAAAAGTCGGTTTGCATGACACTAGAGTTTTGATATTGTTTACTTGATCCACAGCCTACACCCTCATCCCTTCTCTTCCTCCCAATTCCTACTCTCCCTCGCGATCTCGCTCGCAGACCGAAGACGTGGGAAAGCTTCCATCCATTCTTGCTCTTCTTTCTGTGTCCTTCTATCCAAGAAGAGGC
>NC_051407.1:44095382-44095494 GCF_015228065.2 Penaeus monodon
GGTAGAAAAAACGCTATCCATAGTAGATTACTGAAAAGTGAGACAACAATTTCGAAATACTCTTACCTTAAGATGATCATTTTCAGTTAATCTATTTCGTGCATAGCGGGTT
>NC_051407.1:44096053-44096392 GCF_015228065.2 Penaeus monodon
CATTATCATTGTTTGTAGCACCTGCTGGTCACCAGTGGTTATGAATCTGGTCATTGAAGAGTAATGATTTTTGTGTTGTTGCTGGATCAATCTCTCCCACAGTCACTTTGCATCAATCGGCACAAGTGCAGCAAGGTGATATGGAAACCAAGTTGTTGTCGTGTAACAGGTCCCCTTCCTTCACATCACTGACACAGTCTAAGGGAAGAGCAATAGCCCACGCAAATTAGTGCATTCGCAGGACAAAATGCTACAGGGATTCCAACAGCAGATTACTCCTTAGGGTAAATTCTCTCTTTATCATATAGATAGTACATGAAGCTGTTAGAGACCACTACC
>NC_051407.1:44096628-44097551 GCF_015228065.2 Penaeus monodon
TAAAACTAAGGGCCGCGGCAGATTACTTAATTTTTTTTTATTAAATGTAAACTAGTAAATTTAGCAATCGATATCCAAGCACTGAATTTCAGAAACAACATCCGGACTGGAGCTTCCTTGTCTCAGAAAGAGAGAGATGAGAGCTCATAATGAAAATGTAAGATTATATGCAGTTATTCCGATAACTTTATATAAACATTACAACAGATGATTTTGAAATTTAAAGGTATATAATATGCATATAGTTTGTTAGAAAGACGAATGCTCACGATGAATGCTTGTAGGTTACTGATTTTGATTTGAGGGCACCAGCACAAGGCACCGCCCAGCTCTTGGCAACCAATGCTGTTACACCCATGACGAAAGTCTTAAGATCATGTAACAACTATCAGTATCAGCATTATCAGGGCTTGCCTAAGGAATCCGCCTTTCATGATCAGGATATTCGAAGTGTGATAAAAGGTGTGTATTCTCTCATGTCAAGAATTAGGGAAAGAAATCCTCTAAAGAACCTGCAGCATACTGTCTAGGAAAAAGAATTGCACAGAAGGTGAATGAAAAATGTTTCATATGATAGGAAAATAAAATGTCAGGTTGTTTAGAAAATAGGAATGACCACTTAAAAAAAAACTGTTGGATTTTCATAGACAGGGGTGATGGCTATGTTTTTCTTGGTAAGCATTGAAATAAAATTATTTGGTCATTTTTGGAGGCAGTTCGTAGTAAATAACGTAGATTGAAAAAAACATAGTGGAGGAAGTTTATAAATAGTTGTTCATTATTAGTGTTTGCTGATAACCTCCATGACATTGTCCCTGTCAAATTCGGGTGCCGGTAAGTGAGCACCTACCAACTGCATTTGACTTGATTGTTGTTTATTGTGATTATAAGGCAGTTTACGTGGAAGCTATTTACCTGGAGAG
>NC_051407.1:44097903-44098775 GCF_015228065.2 Penaeus monodon
GCAACATGTACACTCTAAATATTGTTTTATTGAAATATAACGTTGCCAGATAACCATGATGTAAATGCTTATAATAGACAATATCCAATATGTAGTTCATGAAAGCCAGATATGATAACCTATCTCTGGGAAATCCGAGACTCAACAGCTCAAATACAGCTTGGCCATGCAGAAGAAAAGGCAGTTTATCATTTTTTCTTACACCTAATAAATCAATATGCCAATCGTTAGCATAGGTTTTGTTATAAGACCAGATGTGTTCAAGAAAATATAAAAGTGAGAACATTCTTTCTAAATTATCGTCTGCAAATTGATACTACAACACTGATTAAGTTCTGTGACAGCAGCTCCTTCCCCTGGGGGCACTCAAGGCATTTATGTTAAGTTGTTAGTGGGACACCCACAGAGCTTGATAAAGAAACGCGACGTATTCTCTGCCTGAAAAATTAACCAGTTTGTTCTGTATCCTTACTTTGGTCGTGCAGACGCGGCATGAAATATCCAAACCATATGTCTGCAGTGGCTATTTTTATGAGTATAATTAATAAATTGATAATAGTGGTGGGGAGACACACTCTGATACTATTCAGTACATCTGCGATGTAGGGTAAAGAGAAAAGAGGCTGGCTATGGTGCCAACATAAGGTAGAATATAAACGAAAAGATAAATATCACTGGCCATTATATGACACGAAAATGGGTCTAAAATTAATATATATATCAATTGGAGTTTCTCTAGTTGCTACTGTTGAAACAGTAGAATGAAATGAAAGAATGTGAAAGGCAGACAGATGAGTCTCAAATAGCAACACCATTCGATTTCTCCCGAAAAAAAGGATAATAAATACTTATAGTAAATACAGGTTAATGAG
>NC_051407.1:44098817-44099201 GCF_015228065.2 Penaeus monodon
GCTGTGGAGAAATTGGGAACTTCTGTAAGGATCTAGGTGGTCTTTGATAATGGATCTGATCTCTTTAATTTCAGCATCATGGGTACTTTTCACATTAATATTAGTACAACCCTGGTATGAAAGAGCCATTAATGATTCCATAAATTGGAGAATGAGAAAGTTTCGAAATCTGCTAATGGTTGTTGTGAAGACGAGCAAAAGGGCACCCTATTTACTAGATGCCACATGGATCCAATGTTTATTTGATAGTTAACAGTATCTGAAGTTCTGTCAGGATGTAATTAGGTAAATAGGTATCATTATCGACAAATCGATAATTTCTTATGCTGTTCTAAACTAAATGTTAGAAAATCGTCGGACTTGTATGGGGTATAGGTAGGATAG
>NC_051407.1:44099702-44100269 GCF_015228065.2 Penaeus monodon
GTATTTTGTTTTAAGGGCAATTTAGGTAAAATTGTGAAGAGGGGAAGTTTACATGAATGTTCACAGTGATGACTAAGGGCAGCCTAATCAGAAAGAAGAGCCATTGGCTATAACTATTTGAAAGGTCATATCGCCGTGTACAGAACTGTAAAGAAGTGGTGCGACATGGTAAAGTGAGATTGTTTCTAACCATTTGAATCAGAGAATGGTGCCATACTTACTGAATGACAGTTACACCTGGGTGATGGCGTCGCATGTTGTATTTACATGGAACGTTCAGGACCCGTGATTCGCAATACACCAGTCATATGTCTAAGGTGTTTGAATATAAGGTAAAAGGGGAGAAACTAGTCTTGGCTATGTCTCTGATGTTATATTCTGGATTTGAAACAAAGGAGTTGTTACAGTAACAACAAAATATTGACCTTGATTAGGGTCTAACTGAGGTAAAATGATTTTATTGCCAAAAAAGTGTCAAGAGAGGGATTCTTCATAAAAGGGTTTCCCGTGATGATGGATCATGGAAGGAGTGGATAGGATATTGCCTTGCGTATTCATCAATCTCAT
>NC_051407.1:44100868-44100982 GCF_015228065.2 Penaeus monodon
AACCAACTTAGCCTTATCCCATAAAAAAAATGTACCCACTTTAGCCCTCTGGTGGCCGTAAGGTGATAAAACTATTTACGTCATTGTGACGTCACTGAATGTTGCCACGGCAAC
>NC_051407.1:44101056-44101140 GCF_015228065.2 Penaeus monodon
TTTTTGGCAAATGCCTGCTCAAAGTTCCTTTCTATAAAATTGCGATACTGAAAAGCCTCTGATATAACAAATGCATTCAAATTA
>NC_051407.1:44101201-44101469 GCF_015228065.2 Penaeus monodon
TCTATTCATTCATCGTCCCAATGTACCCTCCAAACGTCTTAGGTATATATTTTTTCTTGTGACAACACCAGCTAATTCTCATATTTTCCGAGGGTTTTCAACCTCATTACAATTAACTTCTACGAAACAGCCAACGCCAGGATATTTCTCGACAGCTTTCTTATAAGCAAAAGGCTCTCAAGATAGCCAATGCAGTCAGCTTACTCGGAAATATTCAAAAGATTATTAACATTGCAGATCGAAATATCTCTGAAAACTGTATGGCACG
>NC_051407.1:44101595-44102035 GCF_015228065.2 Penaeus monodon
TGTCTTGATCTCGTGAACCACAAATTTATTTTGGCATAGTGTTGTGTTATGAAAGAGTTGTATCTACAGTAGAATTCTCAAATTATCTAATGTAACGATTACATTACTGATATAGTTGATGGTTGTGAAGCCAAATTCACACACATTTCCTAAAATGGTACTTTCCATGTAGATATGATCTATGCACTATGGAAAAAATGTAGTTTACTTAGGTTTTACTAGGATTTTCGCAAAGTGAAGAAAAAAAAAATATTCAAACAAACTTAACACAATTAAAAATGAACATATATTGCTTGTGCAATAGTTGGCTTATAATATCCACAGGCTTACACCGGTGCTATCCCCCCTTTGATATCTTAATAGAGATTTCGCTGAACACACGCGATCAATCTCTATTTGTGTTTTTTTTTTCTTCTTCTTCTTTCAGCCGCTCAAAGGTG
>NC_051407.1:44102436-44102523 GCF_015228065.2 Penaeus monodon
TGTAGTTTACTTGGGTTTTACTAAGATTTTCGCAAAGTGAAGAAATAGAAATATTCAAACAAACTTAACACAACTAAAAATGAACAT
>NC_051407.1:44102774-44103494 GCF_015228065.2 Penaeus monodon
TGTGAAGGAATCTTTTTCGTAGTACACAGAAATTGTACTCACCACGCATAAGGTTTAAAGAGAAAACTTACCGGGTATGTTTAGGGCTGTTGAATGTATCAGACGTGGAGATCTGGGATTCATATACAACCCGGGCTCAAAATGTCTAAACATATCTGTACGTATTACTTAGCTGCTGACAGGTCTTGCGAAACAATGCCGGCCTGTTGACAATTTCCCCCCATGCTGGGGACCTGTAGAATAAATTCCTTTGTATATTCCAAAATACAGACTGTCAACTATTTTTAGACATACAAGAAACTCCTTATAGTTTTTAGTATATAAGACCAAAACACTTGATTGAGACAGATATAAGGTTATATTATAAGAGGTATTAGAGCGTTTTAAGTAGAATTTGAATGCCATGTTTGTTAAGTCAAGATATGTAGTGTCCCCATATCAACAACGCCGCTATCGTACTTTATTGCTATAAATGCAGTTGTCAACTTTAAACTTCACATGGTTTCTGTCTCTTGCATCCTTCTAACAACAGTATTACAACAATTATAATGGACTTCAAAACCAAATTGATATTAGAACACGAGGAAGTTGCCGCTTAAATTTTATTCTATGTTCTACATCACTCGAAACAGAGAATATGTCTGTTATGCATTTTTACAATGGATCTCTTAAAAATTCAAAAACAAAAATACTAATTGCCAAATAATAAAACTGAATAAA
>NC_051407.1:44103664-44104106 GCF_015228065.2 Penaeus monodon
GACTACAAAAGTAAACTTTATTGGTCATGACTTGATTGGCTGCCGGTTGCATGCTTCATATTTTCAATATATATGGAATTCAGATTTCTGTTAAGTACAGTATGATAAACAAAGACAATCATTATATTAAGTAGTATTCGTTACATAATTCCTTTCAATAAGTTATTGTAGTGTACATAATAACAGTTGTAACACTTCGTTTAGTTCTTTGATTTTTAAAACATTTCAGTACAAATGAATATGAACTCAGGTCAGTGTTGTATGGAACAGTTATGGGATTACTAAATTAAAAAATGCCATGAATTAGAAACTATCATGGGCCTATGCTAAGCTAGTTAAGATGAACATTTACTTAAAGGAAGACTGCCTCTTATAATCAACAAAGTACTATATGTACTGACAGTTTTAGACTTCTGAAATATATCAATATATAGATTACCTA
>NC_051407.1:44104472-44104710 GCF_015228065.2 Penaeus monodon
TTTCGATAATTGTGATTTATACGTGTTTTATATCATATTTACCACAACACACGTTGTGGGTCAGGGAGCAAGGTTTTCGGTTCGTACGACGATCTTTGTAATAGTTTATTCGTTTAGGCTGGGGTTCATTCGCGCAACGCCGTGTCGAATCTTCCGAAGCCGATTTTTGGTTCGGGCCTTTCTTTTTTCTACTTTATTATATGAAATGCTTTCTTGGTTCGGGCTTCTCATTTCTGCA
>NC_051407.1:44104737-44105140 GCF_015228065.2 Penaeus monodon
ATGGGAAAATTTGTTTTTTTCCAGAATATGCCCTCTTTAAGGTTTTAAAATGAAAGTTTGTGTAGGGGACCTCGAATCAGTGACAATGAAGTTTTCGTCTTCCATTCCTGTTTGTATACCATGAAGGACGACAAATAATCCAACCGCGCAGTGCGTTACGATTTGAGTGTTGAACCTCGACAGTTTCGCAGTACTGTTTGCCTGGATACTCCCTCGTTGCTAAAACACATGCACACAGTATATATCAAGACATAAAATTTTATTATGTATAGTGTGTGAATCTGCATAGATTTTAAGTCTCAATAGCTCGATCACCGGATTGATTGGTTACAACTATGACGTCATTACGTCAATGTAGTTGTACTTACAGAGGCTATTACTGAACTGGTGGGCACGCTCCAGT
>NC_051407.1:44106311-44106741 GCF_015228065.2 Penaeus monodon
GGGAAATGTAAAAAAGTAAACTAATGGTAAAAAATCCAAATGATTCTGGGGGTAGCAGAGTGTCCCCACATTTCTATTTGTTGGACGTTCAAAACTCATATCTCTAGGTATTTCTTTCAGATATCGTGATTTAAAGTTAAGGAAAGAAATGAAATTATTCTATAAATTATGAGCCTTTTTGGATAACAATGGAAGGATGATTATTACCAACAGTTTGACTCCAAGCACCGCATTTCACTCACATTTGCTTTGTTTTTCTTTGAAGACCTTGTAAGCTTCTTTCCTTTATGATGTTCGCGCGTTTTCTCCTCACTTTTACGTTTCCTTTGTCTATATTACCATTATCAGTCGCCTGACTCCCTCCTCCGTACTTGTTTATGAAAGACCAAGTTTCAATGGGATCAAGGCCGGGAATGACACTTGCCCTCAG
>NC_051407.1:44106907-44107083 GCF_015228065.2 Penaeus monodon
TGATCTTGTGCCTGTCATTAGCACAAGGAATGCTAAACAAAAAGTGTTTAAAAAATGAGTTCATGTTTACATTACAAACCGTTCCGTTCATACGTATATTTGTAGTCCAAAAATATTCTGTATTTTCCAAATGAACACATGGCAGCTGAGTCCTCATTTTCTGTTAAATCCCCACT
>NC_051407.1:44107331-44107481 GCF_015228065.2 Penaeus monodon
CCGATACCGGCTATAATATGGTCACTCCAGAGCAAGGGACCAGCCATATAGATACAACATTATGCTAAACGACTCAACACCAGTGAAGTTGAAATCAAACTCCTGGGCCTTAATGCAACCTGCCGATATTCCTGCGCAGTAACAGTGGTC
>NC_051407.1:44110786-44111014 GCF_015228065.2 Penaeus monodon
TTGAGTCAAGAATTTATGCACACATGCATAAATTCACACTCACACAAAGCTTATATTTAGAATATTATAAAACTGTGAAGGTTTCCTTTTACTTTAGATGCCATTACCATGCAAATGATACCACTACTATTGGAGAAAGAAAAGTTCCGTCCCATGAGTCGATGGCGCGGGAATTGTCGTGACGCTACATGGTCCACAACAGCCATGGCATGATAGCATGCCATCCGC
>NC_051407.1:44111196-44111601 GCF_015228065.2 Penaeus monodon
CAGGGTTGGGTTCAAGTACGTGTACTTGGGCTTGGACTTTAGTACAGAATTTATATACTTGTATTTGGATGTAGTGTAATATAGGGTAAAGGAGCAGTAAAGGAGTAGTATCTTCTCAGTTCGTAACATGCAGAAGTATACAGGGCAAGTACAGCACCTTATTACTCAATAAGCGTGAATGCGTTTATTCCTGCCATGCTCCACTCTCCACTCCTTCACCTCTGTAGTCGGTATAATTCACAACAGCATCAACAAGCAGGAGTTAACATGACTTCATGAATCTGGGATTGCTTTATTCTGGTAAGCATTTGCAAAGCGAAACTCCCCTGCTCCAACTTCCAGCCTTCACAAACATATGTTTTTTTGTTGTTGTTTTTTGTGTGTAATGTAAGGGTTTAAACTAAA
>NC_051407.1:44112219-44112359 GCF_015228065.2 Penaeus monodon
TCTACTAATTACTGAAAGTGTAGTTAATTTTCTATGGGAAGCCAGAGGGTAGCCCTTCCATATCCTAAAAATTAATACTCTTGTTAAGATTGAGACGTTTATCCTCAAATAACCACTAGGCACTTTTGCATAACATGTAT
>NC_051407.1:44112396-44112716 GCF_015228065.2 Penaeus monodon
TAACACTGGGAGAATTATGGCTGTGTGGAAAATGGATAACTGGGGACTGGTAGCAAGAGTAAGTGACATGTCTTGCACACTCAGTACTTTGTGACATCTATGTGACTTTCAAGTTGATTATGACACCCAACCAACGTTCTGTTTTTCTTTATAGGTGATTATATGCATAATGTTTTCAGGACATTATATTATTTCTTTTCAGAAAAAACACAGCGAGGTGTATGAGGAAGCAGCACAAGTCAGCCCTGTGGAGACCAGCAACTGCAAACCAATGGATTTGTCTAACATCCTAAGAAATATGTGCCTTTTGTCGTAAATGA
>NC_051407.1:44113437-44114056 GCF_015228065.2 Penaeus monodon
TTTATTCATCTACTACAAGCTCTTACTTCCATGATCTGATGCTGTCTGCTGATCCTCGGTACCAGATACTGGCTCGAAAGCACCTGGTGAACTGCAGACTGTTAGCCTCATGCTTGACATTTGGTCTAGCAGGCAGATGAGATCTTCCTTAAGAATTACTATTCATTTCATCCATGATTGTTCCTTGAAAACAGATGTTCTGGCCTGCAAGCGCTTTCATGGCCGACACACACCACACATTATGGAAGAGTATGAAGAAGCAGTACAAACATTTAACATACATTTAAAATTCACAAACATCACAGCAGAAAATGCTGTGGATATATCAGCATTTTCACTTCCGGGTTTCTCAGATATTTCTGACAATGATATGGACTCCTGTTCTGATTCTGAAGACGAAGACCTGGATGTTGACAGTATTGTCAAGAAAAATTATGCATACGAAGTTCTGTCAACTGATCACAATTCAAGCTTCGCCACACTCTACAACTTTTGGTAAAGAATGATCTATGAGAAGCAGAGCAACTAAACTTGGCTCTCAGTAAAGCCTTAAAATTAATGTCTTTTGTACACAAATCTACCATTGCCGGTGATGTTCATGGCCCCTACAAAGTTTGGG
>NC_051407.1:44114186-44114360 GCF_015228065.2 Penaeus monodon
AATACTCTCTCTCTCGTTTAAGAGAGACTAATACTTTACCCTTATTAAGGGAACTGGCATTTAATATACATGAATATTTTATGCTACAAAAAAGGCCGTTCCTACTTCAGCAATATCACGCTGGTTGGTGTTTTGTGTCATGCATTTGACGTCAGGGCTACCAACGTGAATTAA
>NC_051407.1:44119750-44120298 GCF_015228065.2 Penaeus monodon
ACTAACGGTTCAGTTAGCGCACAACGGGTTTGAAGAAGGAACGAATTTTGAGCACGAATCGCTACCTCTTCACTCCGAGCTTGGCAGCGTCTTCGTCTGCCTGGTGGTCGGCCTGTGTCTCAGCTCGGCGGGAGCCTCAGTTACCTTCCTGTTCGACTAGGTAGTATGTGATCTCGGCCACGACCTTGCCCTTGCACATGAGAACGGTCTTGCCTCCCTGGAACACGTCCTCGGCGCCGAGACTGGCCACCGCGTGCCCCTTCCACTCGTGCCTCCACTTGGGGCCTCTCAGCACGATTTCCAAGAGGTCGTCCTTCCTGCAGGAAGTTCCGAACTTGGCTGGCACGTAGACGCTAAACCTCGCTCCGACCATCGCATCACCTTTGACCTTGCCCAGCTTACCGTAGCTCTTTTATTATCTGATCTTGAAAAAACGGTAAATGGTACGGTAAATCAACTACAGGTCGCAAGAATCTATAGTTAGGCATAGGATGTCGGGAGTGCCTACACGGCTCTTTGCATCACACTTGGTGCCTCCACACATTATG
>NC_051407.1:44123423-44123525 GCF_015228065.2 Penaeus monodon
CCCCCATGATAATATGTATGTTTGTTTGTTTGTCGCCTTTTTCTTCAAAAAGCTTCCTACTTCAAAGCTTCTTTCTTCAATTTTTCCTTCTTAACTTGGATC
>NC_051407.1:44123742-44124545 GCF_015228065.2 Penaeus monodon
ATGGCCTCATTTTGCCATCATCAGTCACTGCACTTCCTTCCCCTCTGCGCCACCTGCTGTCTGGCAAGCTTCTTTTGCTCAGCCGCAGCAAGTTTTGCAGCTTTTTTTCTCCACCTTGCTTTGCTGGAACATGGGTACTTGCTCCTACCAGGTTGGTGCTTTTCCTTGCCATTGTCAACTGGCTAACTGATCGTATTGATGCGGTCCTGCTGAGCCTTCTTAATTGCCTCCTTTTGCCTCCTCTCTTCTTCTTCCAATATCGTTTTCGTCTGATCATAGAGATCCGACTTGCCAGATCGACCGACGTTAATGATCTCAGCTACCGTGGATATTTTCTGTGGTAGCATCTTGTGAAAAAAAAAAACTTTCATGTTACCAGATCCTGTCAGATGGATCTTGTTTACCAGGAAGTTATTGCCCTTCGTCAAGGTGCTCTGCATCTGTCCCGGGGCGAATTTCAGAAAAGTTTAATGATTTTCTTTGGTCAATTGTTGTCGCTTGTCGGAATTTCCAAGGTCCTTTCCCCGCTTATGCTTTTTCTTTTCACTCATATCACTTTGCTCGCTTGAGGTAGAGGAAACGTGGACCTTGTTTTCCATTTCGTGGATGATTTGATAACTACTGGCTGATCCTACGGCGACCACGTGTTGGTTACCGTCAATAACAATGAAACCTTCTGACCTTACATTCATGTCATCCGCCTTTTTCTTCAAAGCTTCCTACTTCAAACCTTCTTTCTTCAATTTTTCCTTCTTAACTTGATGAGAGTTTTCCTGCCGATTAGGAAAGTCATCTAATTAGGT
>NC_051407.1:44125927-44126314 GCF_015228065.2 Penaeus monodon
AAGTATAATTATTTATCTATTAATTTAATCCAACCGAGAGGGAGAGAAGTTATTCTTTCTATTTCCCAACCCTTATCTGCCTCGTTTTGTTCCCCTTTCCCCTTGATGTAGGAGGCCGTTCACAGCACCGCCATACAACGGCCAAATGATGTTTAATTACCTTCAGACTTGGGATGGGCGCTGCCCCCCCCCCCCCCCAGACAAAAGCGTCATTGCGGCGCCCGCATGGTGGCTGATGAGGGGTTTGACGCATGAGGGGAGGGAGAGGGAAATGTGGAGCTGTAAAGAAATATTATGGTGGTAATGGTCGACGAGGCTCGATATGGCTACTAGTATTTGTGAATGCATGGAGAGCGTTCGATGAAAGCATTGGTTGTTGACCTCTTT
>NC_051407.1:44126398-44126631 GCF_015228065.2 Penaeus monodon
CGGAATCCAGGGCCGGGACAAAAAGAACAGCACAGATTACCATTCCTTACTATTTCTAGGTAAAAGTGTATGAAAAAGTTATTACCACGTGTATGTGTGGCATACAATATAAAGTTCCAGGACGAGTTGATTGCCCTCCGTGGATTCGAAGTATAGGGAATTGGTCAATATGGATACAAAATCGTAAGCCACCGTAAACTATAGACAACTAAAGTTTGTAAAAACTATACTTT
>NC_051407.1:44126737-44126811 GCF_015228065.2 Penaeus monodon
TAATCTTAGTAATAGCTCACGCATATAATTAGAAATACACACAATGACGCATCCTCTAACATACGTCCCTTGTT
>NC_051407.1:44135135-44135541 GCF_015228065.2 Penaeus monodon
ACTATTGGCAGAAGCATTCATTACCTAATATTTTTTACAGTAACCATAATAATAATCTCATTTCTATTTATATTAATCAAATGCTATCATCATCAACCAGCGATTATAAAGGTGAGCCAAAACACCATCATTACATTCATATTCGTCTCTTTAGCACCTTTGCGTAACATCAGACTATCAACCCACTACCAATGGTATATCCAACAGGGAGCGAGCCAGAAACCCGAACGAGTAGAGAAGAATGCGATCTCGGGGAGGAGGTTCTGACGTTACGCTGATCGCCATTCAGTCTCTTTGGCTATGGGCTTGCCTTCCAGATTTCATCCTTCGGCTATGTTAATGTACGACTCAACATGCGATCAAAATATTCTCACCTAATGAGCTAATGCTTATATGCTGTAAATGG
>NC_051407.1:44138583-44138883 GCF_015228065.2 Penaeus monodon
ACAGTGGTGGCCTGCGGGCGGGATCGCCCCACGAAACATTCATGCAACGTTAAAGTATAAAATATAATTAAATACTTAAAATTGTGACGAACAAATTAGAATTATGGTAATTATCAAAAAATAAATATGATATTACCACTTGGGAAGAGTTGTTATCTGTTATGGATATATAAAAATTAATTAGTGCTTGAATGATGGAAACTACTGAATTATATAAAAAATGTATGCCTATTTTGAAATACAAGTCAGAAACATATCTTGAAGTCATGTAATATATCTTAATTCATGAACAGATATTTT
>NC_051407.1:44138944-44139160 GCF_015228065.2 Penaeus monodon
ATTTTAAATGGTTGCAGGGTATGTGTTATGGAGTGCCTCTAAGAACAAGGGAACTTTAAGCTAAAATGTGTGCGTAACTTAGATGTGAAAAATATTTTCACATTATATATAAATCTTGCGAAATCACGTGATTTATTTTTTATTGCATTGATGTAGTCAATATTTGGGCGATTCCCGTTAGGGTATACTGCGAAGAGGTGGTTAGAGCAGAAAAAA
>NC_051407.1:44139412-44139557 GCF_015228065.2 Penaeus monodon
ACCAGTTGTGAAATACCTAAGTCGTTGAAATCTTGCCACTTAGTGACAAAAAAATATGCTAAAAAAATTATATATGCTAAAATAAATGCATAAAATAAAATAATGAACATAAAATGAACTTAAATAGCCTAGTGAAAAAATTTTG
>NC_051407.1:44139611-44139881 GCF_015228065.2 Penaeus monodon
TTCCACCTGTCATTAATTAATAAACAAAGGTAATGCAAAAATAAAGCACTACTTCATGAATAGAGGCCAAGCGACAGAAGTAGATAGCTTTAATATTCAGTGTGTAATACAAAATAAAATATGGTTACACATTATAATTACAGTAATAAAATATGACCATATTACAATCTTAAAAGTGCAACTGACTTACCAAAAAAAAAATACAAATAGTACTGAATTGTACAATAAGGAATCAGTAGATAAATAGTCAGTAAATCAATGAATAATGAA
>NC_051407.1:44141105-44141288 GCF_015228065.2 Penaeus monodon
GGGAAACCGACCAAAAAAAAAAAACCAAGTACATGACAAAAACCTTATGCAAAGGTACCCAAAAATCAAAAGTATTAGTACAAGTTGCCGGTGCTAAAAATTTAAATGGTAAAGGATTGATAGTTTTAAATGTATATAGAGGGCACGAAAAAAAGAGTTTTTGTTTGATACGGGTCCCGAAGT
>NC_051407.1:44141593-44141658 GCF_015228065.2 Penaeus monodon
AAAACCATTTTGAGCTACTCTGCATGGGAAGTAGTTGAAATTGGACAGATTTTTTAAGTGTTTCC
>NC_051407.1:44141906-44142168 GCF_015228065.2 Penaeus monodon
GGAATTTTGGGTTTTTAAAGTCCCATATTTAAAGTCCAACCGAGATTTAATTAAAAAAATTTTGGGCCCAGGGGGGGATGTAACAGTGTTAAAAGGGAAATTTAACCTTTCCCAAAAAAACAGTAAACCCAACTTTCAGGGTAAATTCAATAGGTGCACTCGGAAATTTTTCTCGGGGGGGGAAAAAATTGAGAAGCGGTAAATACTTTTTTTTCCCTGATTTTCAAAGTAAAAGAAAATCAAGTACTGAAAATTTCAAATC
>NC_051407.1:44142690-44143210 GCF_015228065.2 Penaeus monodon
CTTTACAGGACTAAAAAGGGAAGATCAGCCATGGTATTATGGATGAAAATAGTTTTTTTTGGATCCTATGGGAAAAAACACCTGTACATTTTGGGGATATTTTTATAATTAATAAAAAGAAAACCTTTTCCCTTTAAAAACGGGAAAAGGTGTATTTTTTCCCCAGAAAGTTTAAGTATTTTGGACAAAATTTTTTCCGAAAAAGGTATCAGACCTCGGGGAGAAAATTTGGGAAGCTCTGCAAAACCCCCCAAAACCCAGGGGAAATTTAAAAGAGTTGCGTCATTTCTTGGCCCTTGCAATTAAAATCCCCAATTTTCTTTGAATTTTGCAACAAGTACCCAAAGCCTCTTACTGAAATGAAAAAGGGGTTTTTTGGGAAAGTTAATAACCGCAAAATCGTCCTTAAATGGTCAAATAAGGCACTAAAAGCTTTCAATGTTTTAAAAGGGAATTTTGCTTGCTAAAGGAAATTCTTTCTTACCAGTTTTTCCAAACTTCTTTCTAAAAAGGGATCATT
>NC_051407.1:44143276-44144561 GCF_015228065.2 Penaeus monodon
CAGTCGAAATCTAAATGAGAGCAAAGTTAAGTTTTCCACAATTTGAAAGGGAAGCCCTAGCAGTAGTGTATTTTCCCCCACAAAACCAAATCTATTACTAGGATTTCCATTTCAAGGGGGCCCCAGTGATCATAGACCACTTTTTTGGGTTTTTTTAATTATCCCGGGGCCAAATTTCCCCGGGATTCGGGTTTGGGCAAAATGCCTTTTTTTGATTTTGACGGGGAAATTTTACTTCCATGCTGGGGAAAAAAAATTTGGGTTGGCTGATGCACTATCTAGAATAAAAATGCAGTTCACCCCATTGAAAAAATATATTTGTCGGCTTTTGACACGGAGTGGAAGAGAATCATTAATAATGAGTCCGAGAGAATTGATGCCTGGGACCCATTTAAAAGTTAGGATGGTCGGGTGCCATCCATTAGGGGTAAAGGTAAAAGGTATCTCAGGGGTGAAGTAAATGGGCCCTCGATTAAACTATGATTTAAATAAATTTCAAAATCTACAAGATGTAATTCTCTATCATACCCATTTCTATATTTTGATCAGCTGACATTTCAATTTTTTTCCGGGATTTCGCAAAAAAACCGCATTGTATCGGGCCCTTTCCTTCCCTTAGCGGGTCATGGGGGGCCCCGGGTTTTCCCTTGAAACTAAAGAAGTTTGCATTCTGGCCAGGCTGCCCAAAGGACGTCCAAATATTTTAAAGTCCTTATTGTGTGCCTTAAATTAACCAATAGGGATGTCCTGCTCCGCTGCCCCGGTTCCCGGGTGAAAGAAGAATTTGAGCGTATAAAACCTAGATTTGGTGGGCCCTTTTCCCTGAAAAATTTAAGGGGGCCCAAGTATGTGCTGACAGTAATTGAGTGCTGCCCGTTTCCCTTTATAGTTTGTACCAAATCCGAAACAAAGAAGAAAAGGAAGAGCCCAAGCTTTTATAAAAATTTTGTCGCATCCGGGCGTTCCAAAAATGTAATCCCAAAAAAATTTTGGTTTGGGTTTTTAATAAATAGACACACTAAAACTCCTTTCCATCCATAAAGAATGGGTTGGGGGAGCGTGAAAAAGGGGAAACCATAATGCAATATTGAGGGGATGATTTAGAAAACCCCTAAAAAGGGGTTTACACTGCCCCCCTTTACCCGTTTTGATAAATTCTGCTTCATGGGACAATCCAGGATTCTCCTCACTTCCTTATTTTCAAAAAGGACCCCTCAATACCTTTTTTAAAAATTTTTTCTTTATAATGGTCCATGGTACAATGTAGAGGCCCGAGCAAAGACTT
>NC_051407.1:44144670-44144848 GCF_015228065.2 Penaeus monodon
GTCATTTAAACTTCTCCCCCCAAAGGGCAGGTTTGTCAAAAAAATTAAAACCCTTTTTTTGGGGGACCTTCCGTGTAGTGCCCCAAATTAATGTATAGTCTACAGGCTAAAAAGCATTCGGTTTGGTCGTGAATTTGGGGCACACTGATAGAATTAAAATGGGAAAGGGTCAGGGAAA
>NC_051407.1:44145050-44145586 GCF_015228065.2 Penaeus monodon
GGGGAAATAAACCCGGTTTTGAGTATAATTAATTTTTGGAGTGAGCTGAAACAGGAAGGAAAATAGCTAATTTTGTTCTAAACGAACATTGGATGTTCCTATTCCCCAAAATTTTTCCCCCCCCTCTGAATAAAATTAGCATATAAAAAAAATTTTTCTGATGCTGGGGATTTCCTATATTTGGGTTTTCCATCCAAATTTTTTTTTAGCCATTCTTTAGCACTATAAAAATAAATGTGCTGTGTGGAGATTTTTTCCTATATTGGGGTTTTCCATGCCAAATTTTTTTTTTTGCCCTTTTTTTGAGCAAATAAAAAATAGAATGTGCTGTCTGGGGATTTCCCCATTTTTTTTCCCACAAAATTTTTTTTGCCCCAAATTTTAAACCATTAAAAAAAATTTTTATGGGAAAAGGGGTTTTCCCATTTTCTTCCAAATTTTTTTTCACCCTTTTTAAAATAAAAAATAAGGGGAAATTTCTGGGGGGCCGTAGATTTCCCCCCCTTTTTTTGGACCCTTTTTTTTGAGCCATTTTT
>NC_051407.1:44145607-44146672 GCF_015228065.2 Penaeus monodon
GGTGAAAAGGGAGAAATTTTTCCAATTTTTTCTACAAAGGGCTCCCCCAAAATTTTCACAAAAGATAACTCAGAAAATGGGGTTTCCCCCCTTTTTTTTTCCCCGGTTTTGGTGTTTTGCCCCTGGGGTTTTTTGAAAGGGGCAGTGGGGGTTGCCCTTGGGGGCCAGTTTTGGACGCACTGTTTTTGTTACCCCTTTCCAAAGGGTACCCCCCAATAAAAAAAAGAAAACTTTTTAAAAAAAGTTAAAGGGTTACCCTTTCCCATTACGGTAAATTTTAAAAATAATCACAAAGGGGTTCCCCCTTTTGGGTTTTTTAAAATTAAATTCCCTTATTGGGCCCTCCCTATTGCCTTTGTTGTTCTGGAACTTAACTTTAAGGTTCCTTTAAGCCTTTTAGTTATCTTGGGGATTTAACCCATAATAAAAAATTTAAAGGGGCAAGGGTTACCATCAAATTTCCCAAGCTGTTTGAAAAAACCCCGTTTAATTATTTCAGTTGTTATTTTCCCGCCCCCAAATTTTCGTGTTTTCTGGTTCCTTTTTCTGCCTAAATTTTTTGGGAAAACGTTTTTAAAAATTTTAAAAATGAAGGGGATTCCTGCCATCCCTATAATTGGTTTTTTGTGCCCTATTTGGGGGGTTTTTCCCCCCGCCACAGGGTTTTTTTCGTTTTTTTTCTGCCCTTCATTTTGGAGATTGAAAAGCCAATGCAGCCCGGAAATTCCTGTCCTTCCTTTTATGTTTTGTTGCCTGGACCCTTCCTTTTTTGGGCCCTTTCCTGAAGTACGGGGCCCCCCCGCTTTTGGTTTTGCCCTTTTGGAAGGTTTTTACACCCAAACCCCTTCCAGGGAAAGGGTTGAAGACGGGGCCCCCTGGTTTTTAAAGCCCCCAACCCCAAATTTCTCCCCTTCGAACGTGGAAAAGTGCAAAAGGGGACCCTTTAAAAACCCTATGGGGGACTTAGTGTTTGGAAAGGGGCTTCCTACCTTTTTAAAGGGGGTTTTTCCCCTTTTTTCCAAATTCGACAGATTTTATTGTTAGGGCAGTTAAAAAAACAAATTT
>NC_051407.1:44146738-44146921 GCF_015228065.2 Penaeus monodon
GATACACAGGGTTTTTATTTTTCCCCGTAAATTTGGGAAAAGTGGAATTTTTTTTCCCTTGTCCAGCAGCAATACATTTAAAGGATTACTGTATCCTTATCATTGCCATTTCGGGAGATCGGGTTTAAGTTTTTTTTTCTTTCATTCGTGTGGGGCCCACAAGCTGAAGAAGGGGGTTTTGTT
>NC_051407.1:44147600-44147724 GCF_015228065.2 Penaeus monodon
AAAATATTTTTTTTAAAATTATAATTATAAAATGGTTGGGGTGCGGGGTTTGGGGGGGTGGTTTTGTTTTTTTTTGCGGGGTGTTTTGGGGGTGGTTGGGGGGTTGGGGGTGGTGTGTGGGGTT
>NC_051407.1:44147791-44147939 GCF_015228065.2 Penaeus monodon
TTTAAACCCCCTTTCCCCCCCCCAACCCGTAAATTGGGGAAATTTTTCAATTTGGTGGGGGGGGAAGGATGGAAAAAGCCAAACGTTTTTCCATTTTACCCATGTCTTTGGAACCTTTTTAAAAAAAAGAAAAATTTTAATTCTTTAA
>NC_051407.1:44148032-44148248 GCF_015228065.2 Penaeus monodon
AAATGGAGAGGGTTAAAGGGAAAAAAGGGTTTCCCCCGCCCCACCTGGTCCCCAAGGGGAGGGCCCTTTAGGGTTATGGGGAAATTTTTTGGGGGAAAACCCCTTTTTTGGGGGGTTTCCCCCTTAGGATTAGAAAAATTAAAGGAAGGGTGGGGTTACATAATTTGGGAATTTATTAAAAATAATAACCACGACCGCTCGGAACACCCAACATTT
>NC_051407.1:44148268-44148568 GCF_015228065.2 Penaeus monodon
TTTGTCCTTTTTTGGTGTTTGTTTTTGTTGTTTTGGGTTTGTGTGTTTTTTTGTTGTTGTTGATTTTATATAATATTATAAATAAATTTAAATATATTTAATATATTTTATAGTAAAAATATAATTTTTATGATAAACAAACCCCCCCAAAGATTAAAAGATAGATAAACGAAAAGATTAGAAGATGAAAGAAATTATAAAAATGTATTTAATACAAATTAAATGAATAAAATAAATAAAAAAAATTATGTAATAACACAACCAAAAAAAACAAAAACACACAAAACCCAACAAAACAAA
>NC_051407.1:44148784-44149741 GCF_015228065.2 Penaeus monodon
CTGGTGGCTGATACAAGTAAAGGACCGTGTTTTTAAGGGTAGGGTGGGCGCTCGGGTAGGTTCATGTGCGGGGATGGCCGCGTGGGGAGGGCGGCGGGGGTAGAGGAGGTCAAGGTTTTGGAAAATGCTGCATTGGAGAGATTGAAGGAGGTTTAGTAACGTATTTTTGCAGGGCCGAAATTGATTTTGGCCTTATAAGAGGTTGAAAGAGGCCCGGGTTACCAAATTTGGGGTAATACCCAAATTGAACTGGGAAAGGGAGGCTTAGGGACCCATTAAACCTGTAGGAAAATATGTGATGCCCAGAGAGTTATTTGGATGGAAAAAAAAGTGGAGGAAAGGATAAAACTCGAGAGAGGTTTCAGGAGATAGGGGAGGGGGCGGGTTGGGGAAACAAGCAACAAACTGTTTTTCGATTATGTGACGGATTTAAAGGGGAGGAAGGGGTTGCCGAGGATTGGGGGGGGAGGTCGGGCAGGATTAAAAGGGGGGATTTTAAATTTTTAAGAGGGGAGGGGTATAATTAATAGGAAAATGGGGGCCCTCCCCCCGTGGGGGAGGGAAAAAGGGTTTTAACTTTGATTAATTTGGTGTTTTAAAAGGACGGATGAGAGAGGGGATCCGGGGGGGGTTTTGAATACCCTTTTCCACGGGGGCCAGTATATATACAAATAGAATTTAAAAATTTTAGGGTTGTTATAAAAGGAGTATTTACCGGTATAAAATTTATGTTTTATTTTTAGCCTTGAGGAAACGTAGGGGGCCATTCCTTCTAGGGGGGGTTTTAAAGGATTGTTTTACTTGTATTACCATTTTATCGGTTTAAGGAAAATTTTTTTGGCGGCAATTTTTTAAGTAATTGGGGGAATTTCTTCCCAAGGAAATAGGCCGGGGTGACGAACCCAAATAGAATTTTTCTCTTGGTAAAGTAAAAATAAACTTATAATTTATAAATAA
>NC_051407.1:44149764-44149953 GCF_015228065.2 Penaeus monodon
GAGATCTTTGACCCCGGGGAAAAAATTTCTTAAAAGGATAACCCCTTATTCCATTGGGGAAATTTTAGAAGTGGATATTAAAACTTGTTTCGATTTTTTAAATTTTTTTGATTAAAATTAAAATTTATTTATAAATTTATAAATTTTTATGTTAAAATTAAGGGGGGTTGGTGTTGGGGTGTTGGTTTA
>NC_051407.1:44153904-44154879 GCF_015228065.2 Penaeus monodon
TTATTGATAAGTACAGTAGTTTGATGAAGCAACATTTTTGAAATGACACAGAAAACAAGGTGTGACGGTACCGTTGCAATGATCCCATAGGAGACAAATTCATTGCAAAGAACATAATATACCCGCAATAGTTAATGGTATGTGGTTCTTTGTTGTGGAGGATTGGGTAACTTCATAATTTTGTCTGGGAATGAAAATAAATGCTATTGCAAGATTATCATGGATTATTATCTATCTGTATTTTAGTTCCACCAGAAAAGTTGCCTGTAATTGGTTTCTAGTACCCTCAACAAGATGAACATTTACTTTATTCTCGTGCAGTTGCCGATGGACTCTCTTTTTTATATCGCCACCTGGTAATAGTAGAATACTTATTCACATGAAATGAGTGATAAATGACTATTACCTGGAAGAAAATACTTTTCATGATTATCTATAAGCTGAAGAATAGGACAATGGCATAAACTGATATTGAAATATGAACATTGGCTATAGAGTAGATACAAGTCAAATGCAATGATGTAAAAACAGTAAGCTTGAGCAGTCTGTCTAGAAGGTGGAAAAAAGAGAGTGAAAAGTTTCCTCAGAATCGAACATGATCTTTGTACACAAAGCAGCTGACCGAGCTTTCTCTTCCATAGGAATTTGTGGAATATCCTGAAACTGATGCGGCTGTATCCTGTTGAGCACTGGAAATTGTGAATATTGTATTCGATAATATAATGGAGGAGAGCCTCTGAAATGATATCAGAATAGTGCTGACATACTCTTGGAACTCGAAAGTTAATTTGCCAGTTGCACTTGCATCCAAGTCTGAGTTTGTGAATGATGACAGCATGTCTTGGCAGTGACTTGGGGATCGTGATTTGATTGTGGAACTTACGGCACCTAGAATCAATGTTCCTAAAAATTTTATGGGCTGTCTCCCTGGGACATGACTTAATGAGACCGAGATTGGTTTGTATATGGCTCTGA
>NC_051407.1:44157248-44157668 GCF_015228065.2 Penaeus monodon
CTGACCCTTAAAAGTTTAAGCCTATATTCGCCAAATGAGACGACCAGCTCCTCTTCCCCTATTGTACGAAAATAAGAACGAAAAACTACGTTTTCTCTTTAAGAATTAGAAGACATTTTCCAAAACATTTAAGTCGCAAGTGATTTCGAACACATAGAGTAAACCAGTCTAACCTTTATTTTAAAATATTAACCTACCTAACGAGTTCAATCAATTATATTATTATAATCTCACGGTTATATTTATTTACAAAACGGTATTTTCATTTAGAAATAATTGTAGTGAGCTGCGAGAGCTGGAAGTGATGTACAGCAAGTGATAGGCAGGCAGTTTCATTTATTTACCCCTCATTGGCAAAGTTTTGTATTTGGCGTATAAATTTCTGTTTCAAATATCAATTTATATTGCCAAACTTATACA
>NC_051407.1:44158790-44159729 GCF_015228065.2 Penaeus monodon
AATCTTTCATCAATCAGGCAACAAGCTTATTGTCTGCGGAGAGGGGGTTGGTCCTGGGCATCCCTCTTCTACTCTCCTTGAGTCTACCTTTTCTTCTTTCTTTATTTTGAGACCGAGACAATGCGATAGCCAGACGCACAGGGTTCAGCCCCACATCTCTTTCCCACGCCTATACACCCCAGCTGCCCGCATAGCCGATATTTAGCTCTCCCTACTTATAACGGCAAGAAGACGGACCACGTTCCGTCTGGATTGTTTCCTGACTGATGATTTCCCCACCATGTTATGTGTGTGTTTTTTTTCTTTTTTTCATTTGATTTCTGGTACAGAAAACTCCACTATTCTCTAAGATCATATTTTCTTATGCTCTAAGCTTTCGCCATAATTCACAGTCGTACGATAACAATCACCATTGATTTACTCCACCCCAATACCCGCACGCTTTCCTGTCAAACCACGCCAGCACTACCGGGTCTGCCTGTATTCCTTAGCCGCCCAACAGATGGCAGACCAACGCACGGGAGCAGCTGAGGTCACATAATCAATAGTAAAGTTCTTGCTTTACTCTTCACAATGAAATGTTTAATGGAAGGGACTAATAAAGTAAATGCATCAGCAATATCATTGACATTGTTTCATTCAAATAGAGCATGTCACGATCTTTAGAACTGAACTAAAGTTGAACTTAAACAAGAAAGAGGCTACGGTCCGTATCTCGCCAGGTGCGCATTCCAGGTAGGCTGAGGTGTAGGCCCCGCGCCCAAGCCTCGCCACGTGGGCACGCCGGTCTTCTTCACTCTTCCCGCGCGCGCCAAAACTGGCCCCTGTGACGTCATGGGGCTCCTTCCCGCCTGACTTACACCTGCTGAAGTTAAAATCTTGTGTTATGGATTTCTATAAAATGCCAAAGAAAAAAGTTCCATTTTATAAGACACGAAA
>NC_051407.1:44159865-44160041 GCF_015228065.2 Penaeus monodon
GATCATGCAAAATATATGTATATGATTGGCAACAAAGCTTTTCCAAAGAGTTTCCTGGCCAAGTTCAATTGGGACACCTTAACGTGGGTCCTGTTACTAAGTTGAAGCTACACAGTTGGGTAAAGGGCTTACAAGCGAGAGTTTTTCGTCATTTGAGACAGTTGTTCGTATTGTTA
>NC_051407.1:44160216-44160500 GCF_015228065.2 Penaeus monodon
GATACCTCACACAGGTATGACATGACTGGCATTTTATTTTGTTAAGTTTTGCGGAAATTCCATCACTATCATTTATTTCCGGCCTGTGGTTCAATACATAGGGCGAAAGCGTTGTTATTTTTTAAGCAAATTTCGTATATTCGAAAATATGGTAAACTAAAGACATTGAAGACGTACATATAAACTACAAGTGAAAGTCTAGGAGTATCAGAGGCTGGTGAGTTTGAACTCCTAACAGCTCGAGTGAAACAGGCCGGCATGGCGCTTAGGCCTACCAGTGGGAG
>NC_051407.1:44161457-44161900 GCF_015228065.2 Penaeus monodon
TCCATTTTTCGTGTAATTTTGATCAACAGATAAACACATAACAACCTAATAAAGAAAAATAGAGATGTGTGTGGATACTATGGAGATCAAAATAAGAAGCAAGGCGTGCGGGAGTAGCGTGGGACTAAGACTGGAAGGTTAAATGCGGAATAGTATAAAACAACTTGAAAAACATGAAAGAATTTTTATATGAGAAAAGATTGACATGGACAGAATAAGAAACAGAAGGTTAATGAGTAATAGTTGTTGACATTACTACATCTATGTGACAAAATTATTGTCATCAAGCAAGAAACCATCGTGGATTCAAACAGTCGAGATCGGGAACTTCAAACCATGAAACGATGAAGGGAAATTGGAGTTGACAAAAACTGTAAGTTAAGATTGTCATAGAAGTCTGCAGAGATGAATTACATGAGGACGAGAATATAATAATTGGAAGT
>NC_051407.1:44161921-44162569 GCF_015228065.2 Penaeus monodon
TAGTTATCCTGAATAGTTTAAAACCAATCAAATACCAGGATTGAGATATAAGCAGTTGATAGGGACAGTCAGCGACGGGAGTAATAGAAGGCAAGGTATGTAAATAATGCGGGAAGGAAAAAACATGTTAACATATAAGAGATGGAGAGTGAACCGGGGAGGGAGAGTTGGGCGGATGAAGAGGTAAAAAAAAAGTGTACGGCGGCAAGAGGGCCAGGTAAAGGAAATGCGGTGGGTGGAGAGTTGTACGAGAAGGAATTGAGAACCACTAGTGCGTTTGCGTTACAGGGAGGGAAAGGAATAAGATGAAAGGGCTGAGGAGAAAAAATAGTAGGCGAGAGAAAACGAGAGGAGTAAGATGATGATAGACATGGTGGTGCTTGGAAGTGTATGTGGCTGTGGGAAAGAAGACGAAGGGCTGTCACCTGGTACAAGAGAGATCAACTCTCTGTCAGTTGGTTAGGCTATCACTTCAGGTAAACGATGAAAGGTTACCAGCAGCGAACATTTATTTCCATACTAGTCACCGTCATATATAAATGGCATTAACATTTCGATCGTCATTCTAGACACGAGAATTTGAGAGTTGGTATCTTTGGTTCTTGTGGTACGTACATGTATCTCCTCTCTTCTTTTCACTTTTTCTCC
>NC_051407.1:44165124-44165779 GCF_015228065.2 Penaeus monodon
GAGAAAAAGTGAAGAAGAAGAGAGGAGATACATGTACGTACCACAAGACCAAAGATACCAAAACTCTCAAATTCTCGTGTCTAGACATGACCATGAAATTGTAATGCCATTTATATATGACGGTTGAATAGTATGGAAATAAATGTCCTGTGGTAACATTCCAATCGTTACATGAAATGATAGCTAACCAAGCTGACAGGAGGTGATCTTCTTCGTACCAGTGACAGCCCTTCGTCTTCTTTCCGCAAACAGGCCACTCACTTCAAGCACCAACCATGTTCGTAATCAATCATCTTACTCCTCTCGTTTCTCTCGCCTCACTATTTCTCCTCAGCCCTTTCATCTTATTTCCTTTTCCCCTCCTTAAACGCAAACGCATTGTGTTCTCAATTCCTTCCTCGTACAACTCCGCCACCACCGCATTTCCTTTACCTGGCCCTCTGCCGCCGTCACTTTTTTTTTTTACCTCTTCTCGCCCACACTCTCCCCGCACGGTTCATCTCCAGTCTCTTTATATGTTAACATGTTTTCCATTCCCGCATTAAGTTACATACAACTTTGCCCTTCTTGATTATCCGTCGTCTGACTGTCACTATCAACTGCTTATATCTCAATCACTGGTATTTGATTGGTTATAAACTATTCAGGATAACTA
>NC_051407.1:44165801-44166273 GCF_015228065.2 Penaeus monodon
ACGTCAATTATTATATCTCGTCCTTTCCATGTAAATTTCATTCTCTTAGCAGACTTTCTATGACAATCTTTTAACTTACAGTTTTTGTCAACTCCAATTTCCTTCCTCGTTTCATGGTTTCAGTTCCCGATCTCGACTGTTTGACATCAGACTGTTTCTTTGCTTTGATGACAATAATTGTCACATATTATTGTAGTAAAATGTCAAAACACTATTACATTAAACCTCTGGTCTTTAGTTTCTGTCCATGTCAATCTTCGCAATATAAAATGCTTTCTGGTTTTCAGTTGTTTATTACTATTCCCATTTACCTTCCAGTCTTAGTCCCACGTACTCCCCGCACTCCTGCTTCTTATCTTGATATCCATAGTATCCACACCCACATTCTCTATATTTCTTTATGAGGGTGTTATGTTTTATCTGTTGATCAAAATTACACGAAAAAATGGATATGATTAAATTAATTAATAAT
>NC_051407.1:44167118-44167434 GCF_015228065.2 Penaeus monodon
GTTTCCCTTTGCTCACACTATTATCTAACTCCCCACTGGTAGGCCACAGCGCCATGACGCGCCTGTTTCACTCGAGCTGTTAGGAGTTCAAACTCACCAGCCTCTGATTACTCCTAAGACTTTCACTTGTAGTTTATATGTACGTCTTCAATGTCTTTAGTTTACCATATTTTCGAATATACGAAATTTGCTTAAAAAATAACAACGCTTTCGCCCTATGTATTGAACCACAGGCCGGAAATAAATGATAGTGATGGAATTTCCGCAAAACTTAACAAAATAAAATGCCAGTCATGGCATACCTGTGTGAGGTATC
>NC_051407.1:44167576-44167750 GCF_015228065.2 Penaeus monodon
TAACAATAACGAACAAACTGTCTCAAATGACGAAAAACTCTCGTTGTAAGCCATTTACCCAACTGTGTAGCTTTCAAACGTAGTAACAGACCCACGTAAGGTGCCCAATTTGAACTTGCGCCAGGAAACTATTGGGAAAGGCTTGTTGCCAATCTAGACAGATCTTTGCAGATC
>NC_051407.1:44167853-44168777 GCF_015228065.2 Penaeus monodon
TTTCGTGTCTTATAAAATGGAACTTTTTTCTTTGGCATTTTATAGAAATCCATAACACAAGATTTTAACTTCAGCAGGTGTAAGTCAGGCGGGAAGGAGCCCCATGACGTCACAGGGGCCAGTTTTGGCGCGGGCGCGGAGGATGAAGAAGGACCGGCGTGCCCCACGTGGCGAGGCTTGGGCGCGGGGCCTACACCTCAGCCTACCTGGAATGCGCACCTGGCGAGATACGGACCGTAGCCTCTTTCTTGTTTAAGTTCAACTTTAGTTCAGTTCTAAAGATCGTGACATGCTCTATTTGAATGAAACAATGTCAATGATATTTCTGATGCATTTACTTTATTAGTCCCTTCCATTAAACATTTCATTGTGAAGAGTAAAGCAAGAACTTTACTATTGATTATGTGACCTCAGCTGCTCCCGTGCGTTGGTCTGCCATCTGTTGGGCGGCTAAGGAATACAGGCAGACCCGGTAGTGCTGGCGTGGTTTGACAGGAAAGCGTGCGGGTATTGGGGTGGAGTAAATCAATGGGTGATTAGTTATCGTACGACTGTGAATTATGGCGAAAGCTTAGAGCATAAGAAAATATGATCTTAGAGAATAGGGAGTTTATGTACCAAGAAATACAAATGCACACACATAACATGGTGGGGAAATCATCAGTCAGGAAACAATCCAGACGGAACGTGGTCCGTCTTCTTGCCGTTATAAGTAGGGAGAGCTAAATATCGGCTATGCGGGCAGCTGGGGTGTATAGGCGTGGGAAAGAGATGTGGGGCTGAACCCTGTGCGTCTGGCTATCGCATTGTCTCGGTCTCAAAATAAAGAAAGAAGAAAAGGTAGACCAAGGGAGAGGAGAGAGGAGGGATGACCCAGGACCACCCCCTCTCCGCAGACATAAGCTGTTGCCTGATTGATGAAAG
>NC_051407.1:44169829-44170251 GCF_015228065.2 Penaeus monodon
TGTATAAGTTTTGGCAATATAAATTGATATTTGAAACAGAAATTTATACGCCAAATACAAAACTTTGCCAATGAGGGGTAAATAAATGAAACTGCCTGCCTATCACTTGCTGTACATCACTTCCAGCTCTCGCAGCTCACTACAATTATTTCTAAATGAAAATACCGTTTTGTAAATAAATATAACCGTGAGATTGATAAATAATATAATTGATTTGAACGCGTTAGTAGTTAATATTTTAAAATAAAGGTTAGACTGGTTTACTCTATGTGTTCGAAATCACTTGCGACTTAAATGTTTTGGAAAATGTCTTCTAATTCTTAAAGAGAAAACGTAGTTTTTCGTTCTTATTTTCGTACAATAGGGGAAGAGGAGCTGGTCGTCTCATTTGGCGAATATAGGCTTAAACTTTTAAGGGTCAG
>NC_051407.1:44172645-44173755 GCF_015228065.2 Penaeus monodon
TCAGAGCCATATACAAACCAATCTCGGTCTCATTAAGTCATGTCCCAGGGAGACAGCCCATAAAATTTTTAGGAACATTGATTCTAGGTGCCGTAAGTTCCACAATCAAATCACGATCCCCAAGTCACTGCAAGACATGCTGTCATCATTCACAAACTCAGACTTGGATGCAAGTGCAACTGGCAAATTAACTTTCGAGTTCCAAGAGTATGTCAGCACTATTCTGATATCATTTCAGAGGCTCTCCTCCATTATATTATCGAATACCCAGTGCTCAACAGGATACAGCCGCATCAGTTTCAGGATATTCCACAAATTCCTATGGAAGAGAAAGCTCGGTCAGCTGCTTTGTGTACAAAGATCATGTTCGATTCTGAGGAAACTTTTCACTCTCTTTTTTCCACCTTCTAGACAGACTGCTCAAGCTTACTGTTTTTACATAATTGCATTTGACTTGTATCTAACTATAGCCATGTTAATATTTCATATCAGTTATGCCATTGTCCTATTCTTCAGCTTATAGATAATCATGAAAAGTATTTTCTTCCAGGTAATAGTCATTTATCACTCATTTCATGTGAATAAGTATTCTACTATTACCAGGTGGCGATATAAAAAAGAGAGTCCATCGGCAACTGCACGAGAATAAAGTAAATGTTCATCTTGTTGAGGGTACTAGAAACCAATTACAGGCAACTTTTCTGGTGGAACTAAAATACAGATAGATAATAATCCATGATAATCTTGCAATAACATTTATTTTCATTCCCAGACAAAATTATGAAGTTACCCAATCCTCCACAACAAAGAACCACATACCATTAACTATTGCGGGTAATTAGTTTTTGAATGAATTGTCCCGGGGGATCATTGCAAGGTACCGTCACATTTTTTCTGTGTCATTAAAAAATTTTGTTTCATAAAACTACTGTACTTATAAATAAGGCAAAGCCAAAGGTTCAAACTTTGGGAATGGGCGGAGAACCTTTCAGTCGGTATGTGCTTACACGGGCCAAAACTTTGCAATATTGGAGTGTAACCCAAAAAAACTCTCCCTTCCGACCTAAAGGGTCGTAATGCATTGGCTGGCGTGGGTCAGAACTCCTTGAC
>NC_051407.1:44179642-44179805 GCF_015228065.2 Penaeus monodon
AGCCCCCCCTTCTTCAGTTTCTTTGGTCCCACACGAATGACAGAAGTAAAATTTAAAACGATCTCCGAAATGGAAAGTAAGGATACAGTGATCCATAAATGTTTTGCTGGGAAAGGGAAAAACCCCACGTTCCCAATCACGGAGAGAAACAACCCTGTCACCA
>NC_051407.1:44180098-44180261 GCF_015228065.2 Penaeus monodon
TTACACCAAGCAGGGTCACCGTCGTCGGACTTCACCCAATAGGACAGGATTCCATGGTGCAAAGACATCCAAAAACAGAAACCCAGCTGCGGGTGGACGTAAATTCCCCAGACGGGGCAGCACAAACTGCAACTGTGGTTCCAGACCAGCAAAATCATCACGG
>NC_051407.1:44180991-44181526 GCF_015228065.2 Penaeus monodon
GACGTTTCCTCTTACCCTGGGGGGTGATACTACTCACGAACCCCTTGGAAATGAAAAATAGGAAACCCTCTATTTTCAAAGGTTTATGAATGGCTGAAAATTTGGGCATGGGCCCCATAGTAGTAATAAATAGGAAATTCCCAGCATCAGCACTTTCTTTTTTATAGTGCCAAGAATGGCTGAAAAAATTTGGGGTGGAGAACATTAGGAAATTCCAGCATCAACTTTTCTTTTTTTATAGTGCTCAAGAATGGCTAAAAAAATAAAATTGGCAGGAGAACCATATAAAAAATCTCCAGCACGCACATTCTTTTTTTATAGGCTAAAGAAGGGCTGAAAAAAAAAAATTGGGCATGGAAAACCCATATAGGAAATCTCCAATCAGCACTTCTACTTTTTATTATGCTAAATTTACCCCAGAGTGGCGGGAAAATAGGGAATGGGGAACATCAAATAGTTCTTTTAGTACATTTTAACTATTTCCCTTCCCTTCAGTCACCCACATAAATTAACTTTTTACCAGGTTTTTTCCCCT
>NC_051407.1:44181737-44181896 GCF_015228065.2 Penaeus monodon
TCATTTTAAATTTTATAGGTGCACCCTAATTCACGACCAGACCCAATGCTTTTTTCCTGTAGATATACACTAACTTTGGCTATACACGGTAAGGTCCCCCAAAAAAAGGTTTTATTTTAGACAATCCTGCCTTGGGGTGAAAGTTATATACACACGGAC
>NC_051407.1:44181994-44183268 GCF_015228065.2 Penaeus monodon
AACGAAGTCTTCGTCTCAGGGCCTTACATTTACCATGGACCATATAGAAAGAATTTTAAAAAAGGTATTTAGGGGTCCTTTGGTACTAAGGGGAAATGAGGGGAAACTGGATTTTCCATGATAGCAGAATTGTATGCAAATACAGCTAAAAGGGGGCAGTGATCCCCCTTCTTTTGGTGTCATAAATCATACTCCCCAATTTTGCATTATGGTCCCCTTTTCCGCTCCCCCAACCCCCTTACTTGATGGATGGAAAGGAGTTTAGTGGTCTATTTTTTCTGCAAAAACCCCCAAATGTCTTTAAAAAAAATTCATTTTTTAAATTCTCCTCCACCTCTGTTATTCATGTTTTTGGAACGCCCGGATGCTGAAACATGTGTATAAAAGCTTGGGGTATTCCTTTTTTTTTGTTTGTATTTGGGACAGCTACAGGAATCGGGTACACAAATTACGTCAGTAATACTTTGCCCCCCATTTGAAAAGGAAGGGGCCACCAAATCTGGTGTATGCTCAAATTTTTTCCTTACACCTGGGAAAACCGACGCAGCGGAGCAGGCACATCCCCATTGGCTTACATTTAAGGCACACATACAGGACTTTCATATTTTTGGGACGTCCTTGAATGCCTGGCCCGAATGCAAAATTCTTTTGCCCTCAAGGGTAACCGGACCCCCATGACCTCTAAGGGAAGGCAAGGGCCAGATACAAGCAGTTTTTTATACGAGTTGGAATAACAAATCGAGTGTCTAGCTGACAATATTTGACATGGGTATGATAAGAAACCACTTGTAGTATTTTTAAGTCATTGACATATAGTTTTAAACGAGGACATCATTTTCTTCACCCTGAGATACCTCTTTACCGACCCCATAAGGATGACATCCGATCCATCCTAACTTTTAAATGGGGCCCCCGGGTATCACTTCTCTCGGACCATTATTTAAGGATTTTTTCCACTCCGTGTCACAGCCGACACAATATATTTTTTCAATGGGGTGTTGCATTTCTTATTTAGATAGTGATCAGCCCAAAAATTTGTTTCCCCGCTATGTAAGTAACTTCCCGCTCAAAAACAGCAACAGCATCTGCCAAAGCAAATCCGGAATTTGGCCCGCATAATTTAAAAAACCAAACAAGTGGTCTATGACACTGGCCCCCTTGACTGGAAAATCCCAGTATAATAGATCGGTTTACTGTGAGACCATCACTACTGTAGGGCTTTTCCCTTTTAATCGTGGAAAACTTAACTTCGCTCTCATCAGAGTACGACTGAA
>NC_051407.1:44183340-44183847 GCF_015228065.2 Penaeus monodon
CGTATTCAGAAAAATGTTTTGTCAAAAAACTGGGTAAGAAAGAGTTACCTCTTTGGCAAGCAATTTTTTTAAGACACTGAAAGTTCAGTGCTCTTTGACCATTTAAGGGCGATTTTGGGTTATTAAACTTCCGAGAACCCTTTGTCATTCAGTAAGAGGCTTGGCTACTTTTGCAAAATTCAAAATGATTTTCATAATTTTGCAAGACCAAGAAATGACTGCAGCTTTTCATACCCCTGGTTTTGGAAATTCCCAGAGCTTCCAACTTTCTCCCCGAGGTCGATACCTTTACTAAATTATTGTCCAAAATACTTTTAAACTCTTTTGGAAGAAACACACTTTTCCAATTTTAAGGAAAGGTTTTCTTTTTTATTAATCTATTAAAAATATCCCCAAGATTTTACAGGGTTCTTCCCCGAGGGTCCAAAGACAACTATATCTCCATAATACCATGGCTGATCTTCCTATTGTCCGCTAAAACCGTTAATTGCTCTTTTTAAAACACAG
>NC_051407.1:44184313-44184555 GCF_015228065.2 Penaeus monodon
GCATTTTCAGTCTTGATTTTTTTTATTTGTAGATCAGGAAACAAAGTTAATTACTTTCTCTTTCAATTTCTTTCACGAGAAGATTGCACGGGCACCTACTAGACTTTACCCTGACTGTTTAATTTTTTGTTTTGTGGCAAAGGTATTCCCTTTTAACACTGTTACTCCCCCTGGGCAATCGATATTAATTCTACCCTCCTGGTTGGACGTTTTTAAAAATGGGACTTTAAAACCATATCATC
>NC_051407.1:44185145-44185332 GCF_015228065.2 Penaeus monodon
GGTACTTTGGGACCATATCAAAAAAATATCTTCTTTCGCTGCCCCCTACTACTACATTTTAAAACTTCAATCCTTTTTCCATTAAATTTTGTAGCACTGGAACTTTTACTAATACTTCTTGTTTTGGTACCTGATTGCACTAAGGTTGTAGTCATGTCATTGGTTTTTTTTCTGGTCGGTTTCCCCT
>NC_051407.1:44186508-44186940 GCF_015228065.2 Penaeus monodon
TTTTCATTGATTTTATGACTTTAATCTACTGAATTACTTATTTTAAATTCAGTATATTGTATTTTTTTTGTTGGTAAGCTTCACTTTTAAGGTATAGGAATTTTTTTTTTCTATTTTTATAATTTTTAACCATATTTATTTTGTATTGCCACGAATATTAAAGCTTTACTTTTGTCGCTTTGGAAACCCCTAATAATGAAAGTAGTGCTTTATTTTGCATTCACCTTTTTTTATTATTTAAGACAGGGGGAACTTTGTAGTGCAGAATCTGATTAATTTAACCATACAGGGACACAAATTTTATAGCTGATTTAAGTTTATTTTAGTTATTATTTTATTTTTGCATTTATTTTTTATATATAAAATTTTTTAGATATTTTTTGGGCCTAAGTGGCAAGATTTCCCCCTAAAAGACTTGTTATTTTTACATGG
>NC_051407.1:44187056-44187227 GCF_015228065.2 Penaeus monodon
AAAAAACCAATTTAGCTGAGCACTTTTTTTTATTTTTTTTTACATAGCGGAGCGAACTAAATATAGTGGAATTTTTTTTTAAAAATTTTTCTTTATTTTTTGAATGCAATTGAGCTGGCACTTTTATTTTTTTACCCCAGCGGGACAAAGCTCACATTGGGGCTTTTTTTT
>NC_051407.1:44187301-44187543 GCF_015228065.2 Penaeus monodon
AACCTAGTGGCTTTTTTTTTTAATTCATATTATTTTTTCTGCTCTACCACCCCTTCGCAGTATAAACCCCAAGGGAATCGCCCAAAAGTTTACTACATCAATCATAAAAAAAAAATATCACGATTCGCAAAGATTTAATATAAATGAAAAATTTTTTTAAACTAAATCGCACAAATTTTTCTTATAGTTCCCCTTTTAAGAGCACTCCATACATATACCCTGCAAAATTATAAAAATATATA
>NC_051407.1:44187593-44187903 GCF_015228065.2 Penaeus monodon
TAAAATATCTTCAGAAATTTAGATAATTACTGACTTCAAGATTGTTTTAGATTTTAAGATATGTTCATGACTTGTGTGTTCAAAAAAAGGCATCAAATTTTTTTATTTCAATATTTTTTTCAATTTTAAAACATAAATTAATTTTTTATATCCATAACAATAACGAATCTCCCAAGTGGTACATCGAATTATTTTAATTTCCAAAAATTTTTAATTTTCTCGAATAAATTTCAAGTATTTAAAATTTTATTTTTTACTTTAAAAAATGCCCTGAAATGTTTTTTTTGGGGGCGATCCGCCGAGCCCCACT
>NC_051407.1:44189687-44190542 GCF_015228065.2 Penaeus monodon
AAAGTTTCCCACATTCATACCCGGTTGGACAGCAGAGGGGGCAACTCTGTATTTATATAATTTTTCATGCTACATACAAAATTGAGTGGATTGGTGCATAAGATTACTTTGACACAAAATTCAAATCAAAGCATTGAAACATACCCATATAAATAATATATGGAAAATTATTTCTCACATGCAAAATATTTTGTCAGTTTTAACTTGGAGAGTAATAACCATTACTTCTTCCTAGATAGATATGTGCATTTCCTTCTAAAGAGGAAATTCCTGTTATCCTGTATTTACTGAGACAGTGGAAGAACGAGAGCAAGCGAGAAAGAGTAAAAGAGCTAATGTCCGTGAGCATGTGCGTATGCACATGTGTTTGTGTGACCCTATTATTCGGCTCGGATCTGTAATTTTGATCTGGGTTGCGCTAACACCATCGTCAGATGGTTAAGTTTTAGATTGAAACACGAACAGTGAAACTGATGTCTGGAAATCTATTTTTTGCCAAATACTAAATATATGGTTAACAAACTGACTGCATAGAACATCAAGTCTCTAGTTGTGTGAAAATCCAACGAAAAGTATTAATTCCCTTCACAAACAAGCATTTTTTTTTTTTTACAAACGCCAAACGACAATCACACACTAGTTAAGTATTCTTTGGCTCGTTAACACTCTGTGTGTGCTTGTAACTGTGTGTATAAGAGTGTGCGCAGTATTATCACAATAATTTTCTTATAATTATAATCTTATAACCAGTTATTTAACCAGTTGTGTTATATCTTAACTGTAATGGCATTCATGAATAAAATCAAAATTTGTTCACCCGTACTTTAGTCGTTTGAAGAAAGAGGAACCATCTAG
>NC_051407.1:44191100-44191208 GCF_015228065.2 Penaeus monodon
CCACTTTGTTTATAGATTTGGATAAATTTTTGATAAAGATGAATGTTTACATGATGGCCCTATACGTCATATTTCATGTTCTGATTATCTATCATTATTTACGATTGC
>NC_051407.1:44191660-44191810 GCF_015228065.2 Penaeus monodon
TCAAGGTTTTGAATAACAATAGATTTTTATTATATTACCATTCTTTTTACATATAAACCGATAGTATGTTTTCAAAATTGATAAGCAACCTACCGCAAAGAAAAAAAAATACTTATTTATGTAATGTATATATTTACATATACGAGCATG
>NC_051407.1:44192082-44192177 GCF_015228065.2 Penaeus monodon
GTCATTTAATCAAGTAAAAACATATGAAGATAACATATGGAAACTTTGAATTTGTGACAAAATACAAGCATGCCATTTTTATCAACACTGACGCA
>NC_051407.1:44192251-44192331 GCF_015228065.2 Penaeus monodon
TCATATATTGTAAATGGGTGTGCATTGACAAACATAAGGAAATAAAAATTGAATAAATGACAAATAAAAGATTTTTTCTA
>NC_051407.1:44197559-44197651 GCF_015228065.2 Penaeus monodon
TATTTTCACCACACACACACACAACACTTTACAATATAAATTTTCAAACTGAGCTTCTAGTTTTTTTTCTTTCATTCGAGTTTCTTATTAGG
>NC_051407.1:44204762-44205222 GCF_015228065.2 Penaeus monodon
GCAAGATATGTCGACCCACAGTACAAGAAAGATAAGACAACCAACCCAAGGCAAACAGACAAAGAGGCCAGACTGGGCGGTAGACAGGGACGGTTACAGACATTGTCGACGGAAACGTCTCGACGTTAGAGGGTTGCCATGTAATGTTTTGCTTGTTGCTTAATTGCAAGTGGAATTTGACCTACCTCTTACTTTCGAGAGCTTCTGTAACAGGTTGGTGTGTCTGCTGCAATAGAATCAATTCACTTCCATTCAGAGTCTCATAGTGGACTGTAGAAGAGGAAATAAAACTTGTACGGAACACGAGGTTACAGGTCGCACGGTCAAAGGGCGGGGTTGAGGTGAGCGCCTGAGGGTACACTGAGAAAATTACAAGAACTAAATAAGAGAAGAAATACCCAAGCATTAAGGACAAAGAGTGTTACAACAAAGCCATATTATAATACCAAACATTTGTTAG
>NC_051407.1:44208523-44208593 GCF_015228065.2 Penaeus monodon
TGGTGTACCCCTATATTTTGTTGCAAGGAAACAGCATTAGATAATCTAATCAGTATAGTCCTTGAGATAA
>NC_051407.1:44222328-44224274 GCF_015228065.2 Penaeus monodon
CAGGCCTGTTTGACAAGATACTGACGTCGGAGTAATATAATAAACTTAATATAATCCTATTGATTTTATATAGCTGTTTTCAGAGATTGTATGATAGAGGTTTAAGTGTGTACATTGCATTTCTTTTGCGATGTCAGTTTCATTTTAGTTTTACTAGATTGGGGTAGGTAAAAATTTTTGCCATCCCTCATATGTATTTGTAAGGAAATTATTTTACACATTCTAAAACAATCAATGAACAGATTTGGTATTTGATATATAAACTGCGCAACATTTTAGTATGCCCTATGGATTTATATAATTATATTGATTGATTTATATAATTATCGTAAACGCACCCAAAACTCGTATCGGGTATAAAATAATTCACTTTGAAAATTAGCATAAAAACGTCAAAAACAATATTTTCCGAACAACCCTTAATTATATGTAAAGCTAGAAATATTTGCTCTTAATGTCTACTAATGTGAATATGGGATTGTTAGTAAGGAATTCCTATTCATTTTTGCTTGACCCTTGAGAACAATGTCAAAATTACAAGCCTCATTATGGCAACTGATTTTTTTTTGCTAAGTATCCATCCTTTAATTTGCTAGTTATTCAGTTTAGGAGCGAACCCTAAAAAGTACAGGTTAACAGTCATAATGAGATTTCAGGATTGCTTAGTCTAGGCTTTGGTCTCTGGCATTTAACTGGATGTTATTCCTTCATTCCTAGTTATTTATATATGTGTCATCTACGCTCAAAAAGTCTTGATGTTTTTAATTTCATAATTCCTGAAGCATTTGCAGGTGATGTTATGAACAAGTTCCAATATTTCCGGGGTCAGTATCAGAAAATACTGCATAAAATTAAAAGTACTACGAGTAGTTCAGAGGCTCAAACTCTGCTGAAGTGGGAGTTTTATCATCAATAATTATTGTACCCACATAAAATATTTGTAGCTAAACATTTTCAAATATAAGTCTTAACAGTGCATTTTATTTATTTTCAGATAACACCAAGTGAGGAAGAGGTTGTATTCGAGGAGCCGTCGAGGATCTTTTAAATGATTTGGAATAAAAAATCTCTTTGTCAGAATCTACTCATTCCCTTCAGCCTGATATAAGCGAAGGGAGCATTGTGAGACCACATGTAGTTACTACTAGCAATGCTGGAAACCCACCACTGAAAAAAGAAAGAGGAAAATAAGCAGTGATCCACTCGATGGCAAAGGCCACTGACAAAAGGGAAAAGACATGGACTGAACAGTCAAATCTGCCAATCCGCCTTGATATGGCTACTGAGGCAGTGATGTCACTAATGAATCGCCTTGCTTCTGAAGAGGATTTGAAGATGGAGTTCTCTTTTCATTCATGGAACTTATGGTTAGAACACTTAAAGAAGCTGAAAAAAACGCAAGAAAAGTACCCAGATATGTAGTGACAAGTGGTATAATGTCATCAACAACTGTGCAATTGTTTAGAAAGGTAAACAGTACAATGTATTACTGTGATTACTCTACTAGTGATTTACACGTGGTCATGAATATAGTTAATAGTTTTTGTATGCTGTTTTGTTGTACAGTACTTTACCATTATCAGATATTTTTTTTATATAGTTTGTTTGTTCAGTGAGTTTAGGTTATAAGGATATTATTGTTCTACAAAATCTATGGGATATACTTTAGATTGTCATGCCATTTTCTAAAATAAAAAAATAAAAATAAGATTCCATTTTCTTTTCCACCTTTTTTTTGGTATAAGAACATATACCTATTATTTAAGAGTTGTACAATTTGCAATTTATTACTGTATTCCTACGGTATAAGTTGGTGTTTTTTATGCTGGTATTTTTTTTCTTTTACTCAGTAGATTCATTTGATAGTTATGTGAAAGCCACATACCTATTGGTTACTTGGGCATGCTCTGAATCACAAACCAATTTAGTCATTCCAATTTGTTACC
>NC_051407.1:44225263-44225357 GCF_015228065.2 Penaeus monodon
ATCTACTACAGTGACAATCCCTAAAATATACACCAATTGATTTAAAAAACATTATGACAATCCATTAGGGCACTACATGGAAACAAAACTGAAA
>NC_051407.1:44229652-44229895 GCF_015228065.2 Penaeus monodon
AAAAAAAAAAATAAAATTGAGCGATACAACTGAATCCTGATTTACATTTTCTGTGATATTTATAGGGTAGACTATTCTCAGGTAGAATTTGGTAATCAATGAATGATTTTAAGAGCAAGTTTTCTTTAGTTTGTTATATTTTATGCATCGCAGATATGTGGAGATAAGTTTCTGTGTCATCACGGGTATAATTAAAGAATAAAACTATAGGAAAGTCAACTCATTTGAACTTATCCATCCCAA
>NC_051407.1:44231266-44231867 GCF_015228065.2 Penaeus monodon
AGCCGTGCACGTCTCGGGTGCTTTAATCGTAATCGTCGTGTGGGCAGTGCATAACACCTTAGTGCGGCGCGACGTAGAAATCTTTCGTTCTCAATCTCAATCTATTATAGTGTAGGGCGCTAAAAAATTATTGCATAACATGCTTATATGTGGCGAAGTTGTTTGTCTGGGGTGGGGAGTTTTATGTGTGTTCTTAGGTGTACTAGTGTAAGCTGGTGAAATGTGTCTGCTTTGTCTGAGTGTATTATGTGTTGGGGAGCCTATTCTATTCACAAATGGTGCGTGGAAAGTGTGAGTGTTTGTAAGAATCTGTATTGGCGTGGTATGTTACTTATTTCTAACCGTGAGCGTTACGTGTATTGGTTATGTTTGCGAGGTGTAGGTAATCTTGTTTATTTATGTCAATTTCATTGTTTGTGATTTTGAACACAGTTGTTAATCTGCGTGCTTGTCTGCGTATTATGAGAGTGTCCATGTGTAATTGTTGTTTGATATGTTGTAATGCCGGGAGTTTTAGTGTAATTGTTGACTGCTGAAGTGTTAATCTTTTCTAATTTCCTAATATATGTCTCTGCTACTGTTAAGTGTTCTGTTGGCTTTG
>NC_051407.1:44231952-44233148 GCF_015228065.2 Penaeus monodon
GCCGAAAGTTCATTTGCCATGTGTCTTCCCACTGCTTGAGGGAATCTAGGTCAGTCTGGAGGAGGTTACTGCCATCAGGTGTCTTAATTTATCGATAGATGAGACTGTAAAAAGTCTAATTGTAGAATTAGAAGTGGAGAGTAGGTCATTTATGTACAGTAGGAAAAGGAGAGGACCTAAGATGGCACTCTGGGGACACCAGAGGAGATAGACACAGAGCAAAGGAGAATGCGTTCAGTCCTGTTAGAAAGACAAGCTGTGATCCAGTGAAGAGTTTGTCCTGTGGTTCTGTAAAACTGTAGTTTTTGTGTCATTCTTTTGTGAGGGATTATGTCAAAGGCTTTGACGAACTCTAGCACAATAGCATCTGCCTGTTTTACGTCACATCTGTCTAGGAGTTTGGAAATGTCGTGATGACTAACAGTGAGTTGGGAGTCGCATGTTCGTTTGGGACGGAATCGATGCTGTGTTAGTTAGTGTGTTGTTAGTGTCAAAATGATTCATTATGTGTTTGTTTATGAAATGTTCGAAGATTTTGGAGACAATGAAGATGAGGGAGATGGGGTGATAATTTGATGAGTCAGTCTGGCCATCTGCCTTGAAAAAACGGGTGACGTCTGCACAAAGCTAGATGGGTGAGAGAGAGGATGTCCTGAGGGATTGTGTGAATATGATTTGGAGGATAGTGGTGAGGACGGGAGCACAGGTTTTGAGAAAAAAGGAAGGGATTTTGTCGGTCCTGTTGATTTTTGTGTTCAGTGTTTCTAGCAGTTTTTGAATTCCATTTGTTCTAATGTCAAGTGTTGGGTTGGGTGGGTGGGGGCTGTTTGGCCTTTTCGGTTAGTTAGTTAGTAGTGTCCTGTCTGTGCGTCTTGAAGTGTCTATGGTTGTTTCTTACATTGTCTGTGAGATATTGATGTGATGTGTCCACATTCGGCTTTCTTTATGTTTTTGGCAAATGTTTTTTGGAAAGATTTTCTGGTGCGCTGTATAATTACATGTGTCTGGAGAGTATTCTTTGATGTCTGCTTAGACAGGGGAGTGTGTACCTAGTCGAAGGTGTTTTTTGTGATGTGCGATTCTTAATGGAAATGTATATGAAGTGTTTCAGGCTATTCCAGTTTTCATCAAGGGGTCAGGAGTAGGGGTCAGAAGATGGGAAGTTGTCTCTATGAATCGTCATGTCCCTTATGATT
>NC_051407.1:44236269-44236926 GCF_015228065.2 Penaeus monodon
CGGAGGTTTGCGTCAACAAGAATGATATGGTCACTTAGTCCTGCAACATCCTCGGTGTTTGCTATAGTGTGTTGTTTTTGAGGAAGAGATCTAGCGTGTGGGCAGTGGTTGAAGGGCCTCTGTCGCCAGTGGAGAGTGTGGTGACTTGAGTTTGCGTTGGTTTGAGGATTGTTTGTGAGAGTGCGAATGTATTTATGATGTCAATGAAGGTGTCGTGTCACTAGCGCCTGTTCATGTTGGGGATAATGGGGTTTGGGACGTCAGTGGGGTCAAATGGGGATGTAGAGGTCCAGACGATGTCGGGAAGGTTGCAATGTCTTGCTATCCAAATGCATTTGTCTGGAGTGATGCAAATGAGAGATGTGCAAAGGTTCTGTAAGCATTCTGTGTTGGCAGAAGTCCACTTCTACTTATGTTAGTCGGTGTGTCTCTAGGTATCACTGTCATACTAGAAGGGGGAGGGAAGATTTCTGCAGAGTCTATGTCTGATGTCAACCAGGTATCTGTGCCTATTATGATGTCCGGGTCGTGTCTATAGTATGGAGGAGTTGGGTCTTTTTAAATATAATGCTGCATAAGTTTATGTTGAGAAGTTGTAGGTTTGAGGTGTTTGGGCATGGTGCTGGGTCGTGCTGGGTCATGATTTGGGGTCGAGAC
>NC_051407.1:44237050-44237115 GCF_015228065.2 Penaeus monodon
ATAAAGGAGTGGTAGGGAAGAAAGGAAGTGGAAGAAGACCGGGTGAACGGGGGTTGGAAGTGGCA
>NC_051407.1:44237165-44237608 GCF_015228065.2 Penaeus monodon
TCGAATTGTGCAAGGACGTATAGGGGTTGAGGTTAGAGTAGTCGTAGGGGGCCGAGAGCAATGGTAGATGGCACTGAGTGGGAGAGTGAAGGACGTGGGCATAGGTGTTGAAGGTTTAGGTTTGAGGTGGCAGGTATTACAAGATGTAGGAGGTGGATTGTGTATGAGTGAGGGGCTCCTGGGAGTTATGCAAAAGGATTGTTTTATATTGTGTTCCTTAAGTGTGTTGAAGGAGTTAAAAATTGGATGGAGGAAAGAGAGAGAAAGTGGAAGTGTTAGTAGAGCCAAACTTCTGCAAATCCACGCAGTATTATTGTTAACTAGTCCATTGTATATCTATGTAAAAGATCCGATGCAGCTGACATGATACCAGCCAACACGCACGGACCGGTAACAACAGATATCACACTGGATGGCCCTTTCCCCCATTTCACCGTTTTTGT
>NC_051407.1:44237690-44237847 GCF_015228065.2 Penaeus monodon
AGAATGGACGCCATAAGCTAGTTATGCTATATATAAATAATTCACAAGAATAAGGAAAAGTTATTAATCGATACTAGTGCCATCATTTTGTCTCATTTTCACCTCCCCACCTACCTGATCTTTCCACTGGGCCACTGCTCACTTTGGGAACCAATGC
>NC_051407.1:44238018-44238288 GCF_015228065.2 Penaeus monodon
GCCATGGTGCGGGTAGGTGTGGATCAGAACAAGAGACGTAGGCTTTCAGTTGGGTCAACGAGTCTCGGTGTAGTATACTCCTCCCACCCCTTCGAGTCGCCTATGATGGGAAAATCTCAGAGAGGGTACCACTCGCTGCCTGCCTGGGTGCTTGTTACCTCGTCTGTGGAAGGAAAAAAGACAGTGTCTAAAGAACAGAAGAAGGTGCGCCGTCCTCTGGGTTCTCCACCTCCCCCAAGACTTCCGAGGTTTGACTCATGTAAAGGATGT
>NC_051407.1:44238568-44239779 GCF_015228065.2 Penaeus monodon
CAGTCACCGCAAAAATAAAAAAGTTGAACTGTAAACATCACAACGCAACCACCGAGTAAAGCACCACTATTCGTTTTAGAACCAAAGAAGAGTATTATTACATCTGGCAACTCACATGTCATCAAGATGCCTTCCCGACATTTTTTTTCTTTTTTTTGAAAACCTTGGCTCTCCTCTCTTTTCATGTCTTGGTGACCTTCCCATTTCAATTCTCACCTATATTTATCCTTACATTATTATGGTTTCTAGCAAGCTTACGAAGAAGGAAAAGGGGATATAATGACTTTAGTCAGAGAGGGATTCAGTACCTGCGAGATTGGCAGGAAGATAGGAAGGGCCGTGACGGGTGAAGAAGACCGTGCTTGTTGTGGGAACGGGTGTCACTCCCGAGAGAAAGATAAGCTTTGGGAGAAAAGGGAAGACGGATGCAAAGACAGAAAAGTTGTTCGTGCGCGAAGTGAAGAAAGACCCAATCATTTCACCCTGTCGTCATGCAGCTCATAAACCTCTTCTGACTGAGAGAATGCGAAAGCAGCGACTGGACATTAGAAGATTGGAGTAGGGTTGTCTTTAGCGACGAGAGTACCTTTAAAACAGTGTCTAAAGAACAGAAGAAGGTGCGCCGTCCTCTGGGTTCTCATCGGTACGATCGGTAAAACGGTAAAAAACTGCGATGTTTCCAGCAGGTGTACTGGTGTGGGGGTGTTTCAGTGGGGAAAAGGGAACTAATGATTTGTATTGTATAGACAAAAATGTGACCATGAGTATTAATCTATATATGAAGGTGTTAAAGGGCTACTTGATACCATTCTACAGAAATCACAACAGTGCATATTTCTTGCAAGGTGATGCTCCATGCCAAAAGCAGAAAATTAAAGGAATAGTTGGATGAGCACCAAATTCAGACGAAAGACTGGTCAGGTCATAGCACAGATCCAATCTGATTGAGAAATTGTGGAATCAGATGAAAAGGAACTTGGGAAAGTCCCTATATGGTCGAGAAAATTGCGAGCTCAGGATCACAGTGAACACGGCATGTCCAATATGCCCAATGGTTATAAAATCTGCAATAACATTCAAAGGTGAAATGACAAAATATTAATAAAAACTTTATGAGCATATATCAGTTTAATTTCCTTCTGAATCCTGTAATTTCGTACATTACTATAAGCCTATTATTGTTGCTCGCGGTGTTGTTTAGCTTTCAACGA
>NC_051407.1:44245381-44248553 GCF_015228065.2 Penaeus monodon
TTCAGGCCGTATGGCATGCGCCGGAATTGCAACAAATTAGTGCCGTCTGAAACGCTGTCTTTGGCTTGTCGTCGGGGTTTAACTCTATTGACCAATACGCGGAACGAGCATCTAGGATGGAAAAGAAAATGTTCTGCCCGAGCTCGTCGATCATCTCTTCCATTCGAGGAAGAGGATAAGAGTCGGCCGTCGTGTGCGCGTTTAAATTCCTAAAATCTATACAGAATCTAAAACTATGGTCTTTCTTTCGGACTAGGACTATAGGGGACATCCAAGGTGAAGTGGATGGTTCTATCACCCCACTATTTAGCATTTTCTGGCACTCTTCTTTAATTTGCTGCTTTGCCATTTGTAGTAATCTCCACTGCCTGGTTATGATGGGCGTGGTATTGCCAGTAGGAATGTGATGGTATATACCCGGTACGACACCTATGTCACCTTCTTCTCTGTCAAAGTCTCTTGTGAGATACAAGTACCGATCTTAATCTCTCTTGATGTTTTGACGGGAGATGATTGAGAGCTAACTCTGATAAAAGATCTGTTTGGCTTTGTTTGGCGCTTACTTCTGCTGCGCATACTTGATTGCACGACACACTTGTTGCTAACTCAACGCTGGTTAAAACATAATCCGCACGTATTTTTAGATCTTTATTAGCTAGATTTACGATCCAGATATGCGCGTTACCATGACTAGATTTGACAATCGCTCTTAGGATAACCATCTCGCCGAGACAAGCGTGTACAATTATATCGCAGTCTGAGTGCGATATTCTACTTATCGTTACCGGCACGAACTTACCGGTTTGGGAAGGTATAACCGTCGCGCGTTTTATACGAGCGTATGACACAGGTGGGGGTCCGAACAAACCTTTAAGATCCACCCTATCTACAGGGGACTTTACTTCGGCTAGGGCTATACCGAGCGAGGGTTTGTCTGTAAACGTCACAGGGAGGTACTCCTCATTTATACGTAATCCACATTTACTAGGAAAGGGCTTGTGATCGAGTGAAAACTTGAATCGTCGTAAAAAGTCGATACCTAGTCTCCTGGAAATGGACACGCACTGGTTATTGTGAATCTGTGGATTACTTTTAAGGATGGGGATATTTTGACCTCCACGTCCCTTTCTTCTATCATCTCTAGTAAAGTGCCCGTTACACCTACAAGCAACCTTGCTTTACGTGCGCGTGAGGCAAACTCAAACCAGTTTAGGGATGAGCTGTTAATAAGGGAGACCGCACTTCCCGTGTCGATAAAACCTACAACTTTTTTTCCTCCTACATTGGTCTGCCCGTTAAATTAACTTTCTGCCTCAGCTTATAGTTACTGTCGACATCACTGTAATCCTGAGGAGCGCGCCTCTTTGCTGAATTTGCCAAGGGGACCCGAGGCCTGGCCTTCCCAGCCTTCGTGAAAGGGACACGCGTACCGTCTGTGGTCTGGCCGGCGACAATGCCAGCATACATTGCCTTGCGGTTTTTCTCTGCATTCTGCAGTTGAGTGACCTCGTAACCTATGGTAAAAACAGTATGGCGCGACGGACGTAGCGACGGGATCGGGGGCGTGTGTCGCAGCGATAGGCAGTGGTTCACGAGGGTTACGCTGAGGGGCTCGCGGTGTTCGCGACGAGAATAATTTGTTCGCTTTAGTTACTATCTCATAGAGGGGTAATTCTTCACACGCTATTAAAATATCTGCGATATCTGCAGGTAAGCCGCTCATAAAAATCCTAATTAACGCTACCGGATCGCCTATTTCTATGGAATACTCTCTCAAACCCATGTATACTATTCCTTCTATTTCTAACAAGAAATCTTGCGGTGTCTGTCCAGGTCTCATCGCTTTTCGCTGTAAGTTACAGAAGAAATCGCTGCTGTTCGCCGTGCCTTTAAATTTACGTCTTAATAATGACTTAAAATGAGCCCAGTCTTCTATTGTTTCAAATTCGGGAGAATTTATCACAAGATCTGCGGTTCCTTTGCAATAGGTGCGCGCGAGTCTTATCCTTGCCTCGTCTGCATCGTCTGGAGTTATGAGTTCTATGCGCCTGAGCCACGTTTCTAAATCTTTACTACGGGACAAGTTATCTTTACTCTCTTTTACGTCGAAGTACGGGATCGCGTCTTTGTCTATCTTTACTTTAATTTGTGAAGGTGCTTTTCCGACTGGCGTTATTCTACTTGTATCATTAGCAACGTCTTTTTCGAAAGTCATTCTAGAACTCAGGCCTTCCGAGATTTTCCCCGCATTACTATTACTTAAAAGGTTGGTCATGGCATCTAGAAGGCGGTTTATATTTTCGCCTTGACAAGCGATCATGCATAACCTCTCTTGCTTCACTCACTCCATCTCGCGCTTCGTTCATTCCTACACACGTAGCAGTTATTCCTACATATGCTTCATTCATGCACTTTCGTAGGTCAGTCATACCAATCTGTCTCATGCAGACCCACAACTACTCTTTCGAATAACTGGGTTGGCATAACCCCTGGCGCGATGTTAGCTTGTGCGCCCTCTGGATCACCCATACTTTCGACTGTCCGTTCATCCATATTTGATTCATCCAAATCAACGTTATTTTCTCCTACTTTTGATTGACTTCTAAGATTTGGCATTTTTTAAGTATACAGGCAGGTTGTGGAAAAACAGTGATGTTACAAACGCTCGCTCTCTAATCATGTACCGAGAAATAACAAAAAACAAACGCATACAGAAATACGATAACGCTTAAATAGTGTGATAGTTAAGCACAGTACATCAATTTAAACAGATCGTGCTATACAAGCATAAAGCACATTAACAAAATCTCAAAATTTGCATGAATCTTTGAACGTTATCATGCATTTGTATAAACCGGAACCGAACTGGCCGACTTATAAATCTGCGTATTGCAGGTTATACATCTAAATACAAAAATAAATGCGTCAACTGCTAATAGTTTGTTGAAAACGAGAATACAAAGTGTAAATACTGAATAGGCGAGTGAGCGTCTAGTTTATCAGCGCTTTATAATTAATAGGCCTAACTATTGGTCGTAATCCGTTACAAAAACACTGAACGTGGGCGCGAAAATGAATTGGATAGTTGTCTATATCATAGATCCCACCGCGATATGCACCATTTTATATGTATGTCAGTTGTAGCAATTCTGACGTTACATTTATGCGAGCC
>NC_051407.1:44248604-44248827 GCF_015228065.2 Penaeus monodon
TTTTCTTTACAATTACTTATGGTGATTCTGACCGATCTTGGAGGCTTAGTTCAGTATATGGCGTTTGCTTATTTGTACCTTGTTTATTTATTATTCACTTTTCAGGTTCAAATCTTTTAATTATCATTTTAGGTCTTAAGGGAAAAAAAAACATTCATTGTTGATAAGTATATTATTCATACTTAAGACATTACAAAACTAAATTAAAAAGACGAATTTACGG
>NC_051407.1:44254799-44254868 GCF_015228065.2 Penaeus monodon
TGGGAAAAAAAGAAAGAAATTATCGTAAGAAATTGAAATATGTATACATATACATATGAATGAACGGGA
>NC_051407.1:44255319-44255557 GCF_015228065.2 Penaeus monodon
CGAAAATATTAGGAATTTAAACGCCAACACACGAGGCCGACTCTTATCTCCGGAAGAGATGATCGCGAGCTCGGGCAGAACATTTTCTTTTCATCCTAGATGCTCGTTCCGCGTATTGGTCAATAGAGTTAAACCCCGACGACAAGCCAAAGACAGCGTTTCAGACGGCACTAATTTGTTGCAATTCCGGCGCATGCCATACGGCCTGAAAACGACCGGCGCTACTTCGTTTTATCAC
>NC_051407.1:44256122-44257226 GCF_015228065.2 Penaeus monodon
CTGCGCCACCGACGCCGAGGCGCTTACCGTCGTGGAAGGAATACGTGCTTTCGATGCGTACGTTTACGGGCGTACCTTTGAGGTATTTATGGATCACCGCCCTCTTACCTTTATTTTCAAACGTCCCACTAAGTCCGCGAAGATGTCTCGGTGGAGTCATCAAATAGCTTCTTACGATTGTAAAATAAATTACAAACCAGGTGCCTCCTATCATGTACCGGATCTGTTATCACGAGCCGTAGCCGCGATAGATTTGTCATCGATAGACCCCGACCAGTTTAGAACAATGCAGCTGGATGATCCATTATGCCGCGAGGTAATGGAATTTGTAGAAGGGAAGGCCTTGCCACGTGTAAAGATCCCCGCATCGTTAGACGAATTCGAGGTAAACAACGGCGTATTATACCACGTGCGATAATTACCATCTGGCTTAGTGAGTCAACTCGTACTGCCACCTAAAGTCCTCCCTGCAGCAATGAAAATATTGCATAATAGCAGTACAGCCGGCCATCCAGGGATATTTAGAACCTATAAGAGACTAGTAGATTTTTATTGGTTCCCTAATGCTTTGCAATACTGCAGAAAGTACGTTCAGTCCTGCCCAACGTGTCAAAAGCGGAAGACGATCCTACGCGGGCATGCTCCTCTGGCAGCCATTCCGCTCGCGACGGAGCCATTCGAACGAGTTTCGGTTGATCTGATTGACCTGCCGGTTGCAAGTAATGGCGACAGGTACGTACTGACTATCGTAGACGAGTTAACGCTGGTTCATACAGTTGGTGCCCATGCCAAGTAAGGAGTGCGCACACAGTGCAGACGCCTAATTTCACACTTTATAACGCTTTTCGGGCCCCCTGTCACACTATTATCAGATAATGGGAGCGAATTTACAGGCGAGTACTTCACACAAATCTGTGAATTGCTCGGAACGAAAACGCGATATACCACCCTATACAACCCAGCTTCTAACGGACTAGTCGAGCGATGCAACCGCATGATCAAAGACTGTTTAGCAGCATTATGCGTACTTGGAATACCCGACTAGAATACGTGCGATTAGCCCTCAACACCACTTTCCATAGATCTGTGAACAACCAGCCTCTG
>NC_051407.1:44260517-44261563 GCF_015228065.2 Penaeus monodon
CTCTGTATCTCTTAACGGGACGCGAGTGCACCTTTCCCGTCGGTCTCACAAACCACCACACGAGAGATGGCGAGATCGGGAAGCGTCAATTAGACTTATTAGCTGCTCGCGACGCCGCGGTCACGGGAACGCAGAAGGTTAGAGAAGAAAATATGGAGGGAGTTGATAGAAGGTCGAAGGCTATTCCAGAACTCAGGGAGGGATCTTTGGTTTTGCGTAAAAGACCTCCAGGTCAGGGTAATGCAGGCTTGTCATCTAGATGGATCGGTCCCTTTAGAATTATAAAGAAAGTTGGGCCAGTATCATATATCGTGAAAGACATTAAGAAGTATACGGAGCATAGAGTTCATAGGAATCAAATCGTACCATTTAACATAGATAATGAATTAAGAGTAATTATGCCCGAAGGCGTTGTTCAACCCGGAAAAACAATGGTTGATTCAGGTGATATTGATCCAGATGATCCAATCAATGTTATGTTGTTAGGTTTAGTAAGATCCTCAAATGCGTCGTTCTAATTCAGCTAGTTGAATTATGTAAGGCTGCACACGATGTAAATTTTGTTTGCAAGATTCCAATTGTATGTCAGTGTAGGTGTATTTGTCTTGTATATATTGTATTAGTATGTGTATTTGTCTTGTATATATTGTATTAGTATGTATATTTGTCTTGTATATATTGTATTAGTATTTGTGTATTTCCATGTGTATTTGTGCATTTCCATTACTAATGAAATGTGCATTACTAAAATGTGTTAATGTCTGGCATGCTCATTTTTTTTGTAAAGCTTAATGTGAACATTAACTTGCTTGTCTGATGTTATATTGTCAATCAATTCTGCTTAATCGTGCATAAACGTAACAAGCTAGCTTAAACTCTCGCATGTCAGGAGCATGGCCCTTTTCACGGAATTGTAGCACATATAGGAACATGTACTGAGCCTGATCTTTATCCCCAGCATGACCCTGCACAGATGTCGTCTGTCGCCAGAGCAGCCCCATCGTGGCTGGGTCGTTTGACCTGGCTAGGGCACTGGAAGGGGCGTT
>NC_051407.1:44261851-44262081 GCF_015228065.2 Penaeus monodon
AGATGTAACCTTGATGCTGCAGGAGACGTAAGCTTGACGCTGCAGAGACGTAAGCTTGACGCTGCAGAGACGTAAGCTTGACGCTGCAGAGACGTAAGCTTGACGCTGCAGAGACGTAAGCTTGACGCTGCAGAGACGTAAGCTTACCGCTGCAGAGACGTAACATTGACGCTGCAGAGACGTAACCTTGACGCTGCAAAGACGCAACCTTGACGCTGCAGGAGACGTGT
>NC_051407.1:44262363-44262622 GCF_015228065.2 Penaeus monodon
CTCTTGTGCATGTGTGTCCGTAAATTCGTCTGTTTAATTTAGTTTTGTAATGTCTTGAGTATGAATAATATACTTAACTACTTATCAACAATGAATGTTTTTTTACCTTAAGATCTAAAATAATTATCAAACTATCGCTGAGAAAGATTGAACCTGAAAAGTGAATAATAAATAAACAAGGTACAAATAAGCAAACGACATGTACTGAACTAAGCCTCCAAGATCGGTCAGAATCGCCATAAGTAATTGTAAAGAAAAT
>NC_051407.1:44262662-44262755 GCF_015228065.2 Penaeus monodon
TTTTTTTTTGGCTCGCATAAATGTAACATCAGAATTGCTACACTATAGCGAGGGATGGTGAGGGGGGAAGGGGGGAGGGGCTGCCACCCTACT
>NC_051407.1:44263663-44263788 GCF_015228065.2 Penaeus monodon
ATTTTGTCAGCTTATTGTCTGTATTTGTTGATGTATTTGTCTGTGCATGTACGTCCGTAATTCGTCTGCATGTATTTGTTTAGCTGTCTATAATGTTTTGAGTATACATAATATACCTTTATACG
>NC_051407.1:44264008-44264129 GCF_015228065.2 Penaeus monodon
GTTCGCTTGAAATGTGATGTCAGAAGTGCTACAGGAGGACTACAGAGCGGGATGGTGAGGAGGGAAGGGAGGTAGGGGCTGCCACCCTCCACTATAAAACGCTCGCCTGGGAAACTCAGTA
>NC_051407.1:44278541-44278637 GCF_015228065.2 Penaeus monodon
AAGTTAAGCAGCGTGTTATGGGATACAAGGCAAAAGGGCGGTTTTTATTTGAAGAATGCTTTTTATTAGTTATTTAAAATGTTATACTAGATCGTA
>NC_051407.1:44279623-44279741 GCF_015228065.2 Penaeus monodon
CTTTATGTTTAACTTGCATTTGTTTTAACTCGTATTATTTTTCTTTTATGTTCAGTTTTATTTAATAAATGTAGAACTTTTACTTCTGTTTATGCTAACCTCTGTCAGCCATATTGGC
>NC_051407.1:44280279-44280439 GCF_015228065.2 Penaeus monodon
CTTTTTTAAATTTTCAAAATTTGAAAAAAAACCCCCCCCAAAAAATGGCCGGGAAAAAAACCAAAATTTGGATTCGAATTTTTCCAAAATCCCCCAAATTTGGTTGGAAAATAAAATTAAGGGGGGGCCAATTAAAAAACCCGTTTTTCCAAGGTTTTTT
>NC_051407.1:44280856-44281263 GCF_015228065.2 Penaeus monodon
TAGCCCCCCTTTGCTAGGGGCGATTTTCCCCTAGGGGGTGGGGGAAAAAGGGCCCCCCGGGGCCCTAGGAATGTTGAATTTTCAAAAGTGGTTTAAACCCAAACAGGTTTGTTTGGTTGGTTCCGTATTGTCGGTTCCCTAATTATTATTGTGGAAACCCTATATTTTTTACCAACCCCAAAGGGTTAAATTAAGGAAATTTTTTTTACCACCCGGCTATTGCTCGGCTAAACAACCATATTGCCGTTTTAAAATTTTTGGGTTGTCTCGGTAAAAATTCGCTTTTGTTTTAAAAACCCGATTTATTTTTTTAACCAAAATTTTTTCCCTTTTTTTTTTCCAGAATTGTGGGGTTTTTACTTTTTTTAGTGCCTCGTCCCCTAATTCCCCTTTTTGTTTTGGAAACC
>NC_051407.1:44281381-44282315 GCF_015228065.2 Penaeus monodon
CTTTTCACCAAAAACCAGCTTGACCACTAGCAGTAAAAAAAAGGGCTTAAAACCCCCGAGGCCTGCTCCCCTATTGCAAAAGGCTCGGGCTTAAGCAAACCCCCTATCCCGGTTTACCATTTTTGCAAAAGTTTCGTGACCAAAAGGGGGGTTTATTGTCCTCAAACCACTTTGCTTTTGCCTCGTGTCCCAATTTTTGGAGTGCTCGTGCTCCCAAAATTTATTCCCTTTTTTGGTCGTGTTTACCACTCCCGCTATTGCTCGTCCCCACCACTACCGCTTTTGGCTCTTTCTTACCCCCTATTCTATTGCTCGTGTTTCCCAAACTACCGCTTTTTTGCTCGTGCTACCACTACCCGGGCCCCCTATTGTTTTTCGTGCTACCACTACCGCTTTTTGTTTTCGTGCTCCCCACCTTCCGCTTTTGTGGTGTTTCCCACTTTTTCTATTGTTTTCTGCAAACCACTATTCTATTGGGGGCCGTGCTCCCACACCGCTATTGCCCCGTGCAAACCACAAACCCCGCTTTTGCTCGTGCTCCCCACTAGCTTTTTGCTCTTTGCTACCACAAATTGCTATTGCTCTGCTACCACTCCCTTTAAATTGGGCCCCGGCTCCCCTACCGCTTTTTCCCTCGGGCTAAAAACTTTTGCTATTGCCCTTGCTACCACTTTTGTTTATTGCTCGTGCTAACCCCTTTTTGCTGGGGGGCTCCCTTCCCAACCACTATTGCTTCCGGGCTACCACTACCGCTATTTGTTTTCCGTGCCCCTATTGCAAAGTGCTCGGGGGGGGGCCTACCCCCTTTTGCTATTCCCTCGGGGCTACCCACTTTGCTATTGCTCGTGCTACCACACCGTTTATTGCTCGTCCCTACCCTACCGCTTTTCCCGGTGCTACCACTACCCCCTTTGGCTCTGAAACCACTAGCAAA
>NC_051407.1:44282492-44282843 GCF_015228065.2 Penaeus monodon
GGGTTGTACCCTGGGGCTTTTGGGCTCGTGCTAGCCATATTGTTTAAGGGGCCCCTGCTACCATTTATTGCAAATTTGCCCCGTGCCCCCAATTTACCGCTTTTGGGCCTGTGCTACCACAAATTTGCTAGTCCCTCGTGCAAACCACTATTGCTAGGGGCCCCCGTGTCCCACTAGTTTAATTCCCCTCGTGCTACCATCCCGCTTTTTCCCCGGGGAACCACAAACCCTATTTTCCGTGCTACCACTCCCGCTTTTGGGGCTCGTGCTCCCATTTTAAAAAAATAGGGGCTCGTCCCACTCCCGGGTTATTGCCCCGTGTTTACCCCCAAAACCGGGCTTTTTCTGTCC
>NC_051407.1:44282966-44283944 GCF_015228065.2 Penaeus monodon
GGCTCGTCCCCACCCAACAAAACCGTTTTTTTCCCTCGTGCTCCCACTACCGCTATTGCTCGTCCCAAAACCACTACCAAAAATTGCCCCGTCAAACACTACCGCTATTGCCCCGTGCAAACCCACTACCCCCTATTTTTTCGTGCTCCCCACTACCGCTATTGCTCTTTTGTTTCCCTATTGTTTTTTTCCCTCGTGCTTACCATTACCGCTATTGCTCGTGCTACCACTATTTTGGGCTTTTTAAAAAAAAATTTTTTTGGGTTTTTCGTGCAAAACCACTATTGCTTTTGGGGGGGGGGCTCTTTGCTACCCCCAAATTTTTTTTTGCTCGGGGCTACCACTATTCCCCTTATTCCTTTTCTACACTACCGTTTATTGCTCGTGCAAAACTACCGCTTTTTTGCCCCGTGTTTACCACATTGCTATGTTTCGGGGGTCCCAAACTTTTTGCAAAGTGCTCGTGCTCCCCACTTTTGCTTTTGCTCGTAAAAACCACACAAAACCCCCCAACCCGCTATTGCTCGTGCAAAACCAAACTCCCCGCTATTCCCCGTGCTCCCACTATTGTTTATTGTTTCCTGCTCCCACTCCCGCTATTGCTCGTGTTTCCCCTACCGTTTATTGGTCGTGTTTACCATTTTCCTATTGCTCGGGGCAAACCACAAATTTTGTTTAGGGGGGGTTGGGGGGCTACCACAAATTTCTATTCCTCGTCTACCACTTTGCTTTTTTTCCTCGTGCTACCATTTACCGCTATTGCCGTGCTCCCCCTAGCTAGGTTCGTGTTTCCCAAAATTTACCGCTATTGCTCTGTTTCCCACAAAGGAACCCCCTTTTGCTCTTTGCAAAAAAAAAAACTCCGTTATTGCTCGTGCAAAAAAACAAAACCCTATTGTTTTGTGCACCACTTTTGCTATTCCCTCGTGCAAACCACTACGCTATTTTTCGTGCAAAACCACTTTTCCCTTTTTTGTT
>NC_051407.1:44284074-44284565 GCF_015228065.2 Penaeus monodon
TTGCTCTTCCCTCCCATATTCTAGTCCCTTCGTGCTCCCACTTGGCTATTCCCGGTGCTCCCCACTACCGTTTATTGCTCGGGGCTCCCCACATCGTTTTTTTGCCTTCGTGCTACACTACCCTATTCCCTCGTGCTAACCCTTTTTGCTAGGGGCTCGTCCCCTCCCAAACTACCCCCTTAGTGCTCGTCCCTACCACTACCCAAATTGGGGGCCCTTCCTTTGCTACCACTATTGCTTATTTGCTCCTTTTGTTTTTACCCCCTATTCCTTTTTTGCTCGTGCCCCCATTTCCGCTATTGCTCGGGGCTCCCACTTTTTCCTAGTGCCCCCCGTGCTACCACTTTTGCTATTCCCCCTTTTTTTTTCCCACTCCCGCTATTCCCTCGTCCCTACCACTCCGGGCTTTTGGGCCCCGTGCTCCCACTATTTTTTTAGTGCTCCGTGCCCCACTACCGCTTTTTGTTTTCCCTGGCCCCAAATTTTCCCCC
>NC_051407.1:44284643-44284788 GCF_015228065.2 Penaeus monodon
CTGGCTCCCAAACTTTTTGCTATTCCCGGGGCCTAACCTATTGCTAGGGGCCGTGCTCCCACTACCTCTATTGCTCGGGGGAAAACCACTAGCTATTGTTTTCCGTGCAAACCACAGGCTTTTGGGCCCCCGTGTTTCCCAAACT
>NC_051407.1:44284924-44286031 GCF_015228065.2 Penaeus monodon
CGTGCCCCACTATTGTTTGGGGCTCGTGCTCCCAAAACTGGGGGTATTGCCCCGGGGGCTACCACTATTCCCTAGGGGCTCGGGGCAAAACCCCATTTAGCTATTGCTCGTCCCTCCCACTATTGCAAATTGCTCGTCCCACCACTAGGGCCTATTCCGTGCAAACCACTAGGGTTTTTTTTGCCCCGGGGCTACCCCCCTATTTTTGCCCCGTGCAACACTAGGCTTTTTGCTCGTGCTACAACCATCGCTATTGCTCGGGCAAACCACAAATTGTTAGTGCTCGGGCTACCACTCCCCGCTTTTGGGGTTTCGTGCTAACCACTTTTTGCTATTCTGGGGGGGCTACCACAAATTGCTAGGCTCGGGCTACCACTACCCCCTTTTGGGCTCGGGGCTACCACAGTTTTTTTGGCCTCGTGTTTCCCCACACCGTTTATTGCTCGTGCAAACCCCCTATTGCAAAGTGCCTTCCCTTACCATTTAAGGGCTTATTGCTCCGTGCTCCCCACAAATTGCTATTGCTCTTCTCCCACAAAGCTATTCCCTCGGGCAAACCACTATTGCTATTGCTCTGCAAGGTTTACCCCCTTTTCCCCTTATTGCTCGTTTCCACTCCCGGGCTTTTTCCCTCTTTGTTTAACCACTCCCGCTATTGGGGGGCCCTCCCAAACTCCCGCTATTGCTCGTCCCTACCCCACTACCTAGGGGGGGTTTCCCTTGCCTAACCCTTTACCCGATTTTGCTCGTGCTCCCATTTACCGCTTTTGCTCGTGCTACCCCCTACCCCCTTTTGGCCTTTTCGTCCCAAAAAAACAAACCGCTATTGCTCGTGCTCCCACTATTGCTATGTTCGTGCAAAACCAAATCCCGCTTTTTCCCGTCCCCCCAAACTACCGTTTTGGGAATTGCCCCCGGGGGGGTGGTTTTTACCACAAACCAAATGCTGGGGCTACCACTAGCTATTGCTCGTCCCTCCCACTAAAAAGGGGCCCCGTGCTCCACTAGCTTTTGCTCGTGCTCCCCACTACCGTTTATTCCCGGTGCTACCACTACCAGTTGCCCCTGTTTCCACTTTTCCCTTTGTTTTCGTGCTCCCATCCCCGC
>NC_051407.1:44286398-44286700 GCF_015228065.2 Penaeus monodon
AAACCACAAAGGTTTATTGCCCCGTGCTAAACCCACTATTCCCCGGTCCCCTGGGCCTCCCCTTTATTCTTTCCCTGGGTCCACAAAGGCTTTTTCCCTCTGCTACCACTACCCCCCTTTTTTTTTTTGTTTCGTTTTCCACTACCCCAAATTGGGGCTCGTGCTACCACTACCGGCTTTTTGCCGGGGGCTCCCACTAGCTATTGCCCCGTGCTCCCCATTTAGTTTATTGCTCGTGCAAACCACAAACCCTATTGCTTTTCTCCCCCAAATTTGGCTATTCCCCCGTGCAAACCACTACG
>NC_051407.1:44286832-44286962 GCF_015228065.2 Penaeus monodon
CCCCCTTTGTTTACCCTAGGCTATTCTCGTGCAAACCACATGCTATTGCTCGGGGGCTCCCCACTATTGTTTATTCCCTTCGTGCTAAAAACTACCGGCTGGGGGGGCCCCCGTGCTACCCCCTTTTCCC
>NC_051407.1:44287157-44287329 GCF_015228065.2 Penaeus monodon
CCCTATGCTCGTGCACCACTAGTTTTTTGTTTGGGCTACCACTATTCTATTCTCGTGCTCCCACAAACCGAAAAATTCTCTGCACCACTATTGCTAGTGCTCTTTGCTACCCCCCTAGTATTGCCGGGGTTTACCACTTTTTCTATTGCTCTGCTACCCCCTTTTGCAGGGG
>NC_051407.1:44287455-44287546 GCF_015228065.2 Penaeus monodon
CCCCGTGTTTAACCCCCTTTGGTTTAGTGCTCGTGCTACCACAAACCCTACCCCCTGTGCTAACCCTTTTGGGAATTGGCCCCCGGGGCAA
>NC_051407.1:44287615-44287802 GCF_015228065.2 Penaeus monodon
CTTTCCTCCCCACTAGCTATTTTGGCCCCCCCTTTGCTTACCACTATTTCAAGTGCCCCGGGGCTCCCACTTTTGGGCTATTGCCCCCGTGAAAACACTACTCCATTCCCCCCCGTGCCCCTACCATTTATTTTTTGTGCCCCGTTTCTACCCATTTATTCTTTTGGGGCCCCGTGCTACCCAAACC
>NC_051407.1:44288041-44288222 GCF_015228065.2 Penaeus monodon
TTTTGGGGCTGGGGCTCCCCTACGTTTATTCCCCCGGTGTTTAACCCCCTATTGGGGGGTGCCCGTGCAAACCACTACCGCTTTGTTTCCGTGTTTTCCCACTATTGCTTTTTGCTCGGGTTTACCACTATTGTTAGGGGGGCGGGGGCCCCCCCGTGCTACCCCTCCCCCTATTGTTTGG
>NC_051407.1:44288577-44288879 GCF_015228065.2 Penaeus monodon
CCCCTTATTGCTTTTCCCAACCACACCGCTATTCCCCGTGCTACCACAAAGCATTGCTCGTGTCCCAAACTTTTTGGCCATTGCTCGGGGCTACCACTAGCTATTGTTTCGTCCCTACCCAAAAGCAAATTGCTCGTGCAAACCACTACCGCTATTGCTCTTTCTACCAAACTAGCAAATTGGGCCCCGGGGCTACCATTACCCCCTTATTGCCCTGCTACCACTACCGTTATTTGTCGTGCTAGAACTACCGTTATTGTTTCGGGGAAAACCCAAAAGCTATGTTTCGTCCCTCCCAAATT
>NC_051407.1:44289264-44289497 GCF_015228065.2 Penaeus monodon
CGGGGGGGGGAGCCACTAGCCTTTTTCTCGTCCCTTCCCACTACCGCTTTTTGCTCGTGTTTACCCTACCCTATTGTTTCGTGCTCCCACTAGCATTGGCTCGTGCAAACCATTTAGCTAGGGGCTCGGGGGCTTACCACTATTGCTTTGTTTCTGCAAACACAACCGCATTGTTCGTGCTACCCACTCCCGGGCTTTTCTGGGTGCTACCACCCCCGCTTTTTGGCCCCTCC
>NC_051407.1:44289601-44289707 GCF_015228065.2 Penaeus monodon
AAACCTTTTTCTCGTCCCTCCCAAATTTGCTATTCCCCCGTGTTTACCACTACCCTTTTTGTTTCTGCTACCATTTCCCGAAATTGGGGCTGGGGTGCTACCATTT
>NC_051407.1:44290010-44290402 GCF_015228065.2 Penaeus monodon
AAATTGTTTATTGCCCCCGGTCCCAAACCCAAACTAGGCATTGCTCGTCTACCATTTCCCGCTTTTTGTGTGCTACCATTTGACCGCTATTGTTTCGTGCTACCACAAACCCTATTCCTCGTGCTACCCAAAACACCCCCCTATTGCCCGTGTTTTACCACTACCGCTTTTGGGGCTCGGGGCTACCACAGGGCATTTGCTCTTGCTCCCACTTTTGGGGTATTGGCCCCTGCTACCCCCTACCCCCTATTGCCCGGTGCCCCACAAACCTAGGGGCTCGGGGCTACCACTATTGTTTTGGGCTCGTGCTCCCACTTTTTTCCCTTTTTTGCTCGTGCTCCCATTTCCGCTATTGTTGTGCTAAAAAAAAAACCCAATTTACCGTTTTTTGG
>NC_051407.1:44290739-44291029 GCF_015228065.2 Penaeus monodon
GGTGCTCGGGGCTACCATTTTGTTTAGGGGCCGGCTACCACTCCCCGCAAATTGGGTTTCCGTGCTAAAAATATATTGCCTCGTGCAAACCACTTTTGTTATTGCTTTGCTAAAAATAGTTTTTTTGCTCGTGCTACCCCAAAGGCTATTGCCGTGCTAACACTCCCGGGCTTTTGGGTCGTGTCCACTATTGCTATTTTTCGTGCAAACCATTTACCGTTTTTTACTCGTCCCTCCCATTTAGCTAGGGGCTCGGGGCTACCACTACCCCCTTTTGGGGCCGGGGCCAA
>NC_051407.1:44291111-44291373 GCF_015228065.2 Penaeus monodon
CCCCCTTTTTAATTTGTTTCCGTGCTCCCAACTAAAAGTTTGCTCGTGTTTACACTATTCCCTAGTCCCTCGTGCTACCATTTATTGCTATTCCCCTTTTGCTCCCACTCCCCGGCTATTGCTCGTGCAAACCAACAAAAGGGGGTTTAATTTGTTTTCTTTTCTCCCAACTCCCGGGCTATTGCTCGTGTTTCCCCCTATTGTTGCTCGGGGCTCCCAAAAAAATTTTCCTGTTTTGCTGGGGTTTACCCCATACCCCTTT
>NC_051407.1:44291939-44292274 GCF_015228065.2 Penaeus monodon
CCCTTTCCCTACATTTATTGCAAAGTGTTTTCGTGCAAACCCCCAAACCGGAAATTTGCTCGTCCCACACTACCCCCCTTTTGCGGGGGTGCTACCATTTATTTGCTAGTCCCTCCCTTTTGCAAACCAAACCCTTACCACCCTTAATTCTCGTGCTACCACTTTTGCAGGGGGCCGTGGGCAACCCCTACCGCATTGCTCGTACCCCTTTTTTTTACCACTACCGTTTTTGTTTCCGTGCAAACCACAAAGCAAATTCCTCGTGCTCCCACTCCCGCTTTTGGGGCCTCGTTTTTCCCCACTAGTTTATTCGTGGGCCCTCCCCAACTCCCGAG
>NC_051407.1:44292555-44292899 GCF_015228065.2 Penaeus monodon
CCCTCTTTGCTCCCACTATTCCCTTTGCTCGGCTCCCAACAAAGCTATTGGGCCTCGGGGGGGCCCGCACTACCGCAAATTGTTTCCTTTGCTACACAAAAACCCCCTTTTTGCTCGTGCAAACCACTCCCTTTTGCTCGTTTTACCACTCCCCTTTTTGCTCGTGCAAATCCCATTTTTGGGGGGGGGGCTATTGCTCGTCCCCTACCACAAACCCCCTTTTGGTTTCGGTTTCCCCCTTTAGGTATTGCCCCCGTTTTCCCCAAAACAAACCGGGCTTTTGCTGGGGGCTACCACTACCGCAAATTGCTCGTGCTACCCTACGCTTTTGGGCCCCGTGTTTC
>NC_051407.1:44293021-44294080 GCF_015228065.2 Penaeus monodon
TCCTTTTTTGTCGTGTACCACTACCCAAATTGGGGGCCTGGGTGCAAACCACTACCGCTATTGCTCGTGCAAACCCACTCCCGCTATTGCTCGTGCTCCACTCCCGCTTTTTGGGGCCGTGCAAAACCACTATTGCTTTTCCCCTCCCTCCCAAATTTCCCGGGCTTTTCTCGTCCCCTAACCCCCCCCCCCCTATTGCTATGCTCTGCTACCACTACCCTATTGCTCGTGTTTCCCCTTAACTTTGGGAAGGGGCTACCACTTCCTTTTTTATTGCTCGGGGGAAACCAACTTTTCCCTTTCCCTTCGTGCTACCACTACCGCTATTCCCGGGGCTTCCACTACCGCTTTTTGGCCTCGTCCCTCCCCACTACCGCTATTGCCCCGGGGGCTACCACTACCGCTTTTTTCTCGTTTTACCACAAATTGCTATTCCCTCGGGGGCTACCACTAGGGCTTTTGTTTCGTGCTACCCCCCCCTTTTATTGTTTCCTTTTCCCACTACCGCTTTTTCTCGTGTCCCAATACCCCCTATTTTTGTCCCTCCCACTACCGCTTTTGCTCGGGCTACCACTCCCCTTTTGCTCGTGCAAAACCACTAGCTTTGGGCTCGTGTTTCCCATATTCCCAATTCTCTTTGGCACCCACTACCGTATTGCTCGGTTTACCACTCCCGTTATTGTTTCGGGGTTTTCCCACAAACCGCAAATTGGGCTCGGGGGAACACTTTTTCCTATTGCTCGGGCTACCAAATTTTTTTCCCTAGTGCTCGTCCCTCCACCCCCGTTTTTTGCTCGTGGCCCCCCACTCCCCGCTATTGCTTCTGCAAACCACTTTTGGGGCTAGTGCCCCCCCTTTTTTTTGGCCCCCCCTACCACAAACTCCTTTTTGGGCTCGTCTACCCTACCGCTTTTTGCTGGGGTCCCACTATCGCTATTGCCCGGGGCCCATCCAATACCGTTTAATTGTCGTGCTACCCAAAAACCGTACCCCCTCGTGCTACCACTACCGCTTTTTTGGGCTCGTGTTTACCACTAGGGCTTTTTCCCCTTCGTCCCC
>NC_051407.1:44294150-44294383 GCF_015228065.2 Penaeus monodon
GGAAACCAAACTCCGCTTTTGCTCTTTGCTACCACTCCCCGGGCTAATTTGCTCGTGTTTCCCACTATGGCTTTGCCCCGTGCTACCATTTTGCTTTTGCCCCGTGCAAACCACTAGGTTTTTGCTCGTGCTACCTCCCCTTTTTGCTGGGGCTCTCTACCGCTATTCCCTCGTGCTACCACTCCCCGCCGATTGCCCCTTGGCTACCATTTACCCCCTTTAATTGCTCGTCC
>NC_051407.1:44294692-44296381 GCF_015228065.2 Penaeus monodon
GGGAATTGCTCGGGGGCCCCAAAACACCGTTTATTGCTTCGTGTTTCCCATTTCCCGCTATTGCTCGTGCTCCCACTCCCGTATTGCTCGTCCTACCACAAAGGGCAAATTGGGGGGGGTCAGCTACCCAGCTAATTGTCTGCTACACTAGGGTTTTTGGGTTTCCGGGGCCCCCATTTACCGCTATTGCTCTGCTCCCAAACATTGCTATTCCCTTCGTGAAAAATTACCACTAGGTTATTTACTCGTGCTACCCACTAGTTTATTGCTCGTGCCCCCCAAATACCGCTTTTGGGCCCCGTGTTTCCAACCCTCCGCTTTTGCTTCGTGCAAACCACTCCCGCTATTGCCCCGTGCTACCATTTACCGCTTATTGCTCGGGGGCTACCACTAGCAAATTGCCGTAAAAAACCACTCCCAGCTTTTTTGTTTTCCGTGTTTACCACTTTTTGGCATTGCTCCTGCAAACCACTAGCAAATTGGCCCCCGTGCTCCACTATTGTTTAGTTTTTTCGTCAAACCATACCTGCTTTTTGGGGGGTTTGTGCTACCCTTTTGCTATTGTTTCGTGCTACACTACCCTATTGCTCGTAAAAACCACTACCGCTTTTTCTCGTGCTAAACTCCCGCTTTTTTGGTTTTCGGGGCTACCACAAAACCGCTTTTGGGCCCCCGTGCTACCACTTTTGGTTTATTGTTTCCCCGGGTTGGCTACCCCCTAGCTATTGCTCGTCCCTCCAAAACCAAACCCCCCCTATTGCTCGTGTTTACCACTATTGCTATTGCTCTGCAAACCACAAACCGTTTATTCCCTCGTGCAAACCACTCCCGTTTTGCTCGTGCCCCCCCACTCCCCCGCTATTCCCTTCGTGTTTACCACCCCTTTTTTATTCCCTCGTGCTACCCAAAGCTATTGCTCGGGGCCTCCCACACTAAATTGTTTTAAATTTTTGCTCGTGCAAACACTCCCGGCTATTCCCTCGTCCCTACCCCTACCGCTTTTTTGCTGGTGCTACCCCTACCGCTATTGCTCTTTGCAACCACTATTCTATGCTCGTGCAAACCACTTTTGGTATTGTTGGGTGCACCACTCCCCCGCTTTGCGGGGTGTTTACCCTAGCTATTGCTCTTTGCTACCACAAACCGCTATTGCTCGTGCTACCACTTTTTGCTATGCTCTTTGCCCAAAACCCCCCCCTTTACGCTTATTGCTCGTGCACCATTTTGCTATTGTTTCCGGCCCTACCACTAGCTATTGCCGGGGGCAAACCATAGCTATTGTTTCCGTGCTACCACTACCCTTTTTTTCCCCCGTGCTCCCAAACTACCGCTTTTTTGCTCGTGCTACCCACTTTTGGGCTATTGCTCGGGCTACCACTCCCCCGCTTTTGCTCTTTCTACCCAACTATTGTTTTTTTCGTGGCTACCATTTAATTTCCCTTTATTCCTCGTCTCCCACTATTAAAAAAAGGCTCGGGGCTCCCACTACCGCTTTTGGGCTCCGGGGGCTAAACCCCCACCCTCCCCTGTATTGCTCGTGCTCCCAAATAGGCTTTTGCCCCGGGGCCCCTACCATTTGGCAAATTGTTTGTGCTACCACTTTTTGAAATTGGGGGGGGGGCAAACCCCCCTACCCCTATTGCTCTGTTTACCACTCCCCGCTATTCCCCCCCGGGGCCTCCCAAACTA
>NC_051407.1:44296528-44297159 GCF_015228065.2 Penaeus monodon
CACCCTTTTCTCGTGCTCCCACACCGCTTTTTGCCCCGTGCCCCCAACAAACCCTATTGCCCCGGGGGCTACACTTTTGGGCTATTGCTGGGTTGCTCCCAAACTACCTATTGCCCCGTCCCACCCTCCCGCTTTGCCCCGTGCTACCCTAGCTATTGCTCGTGTTTCCCAATACCGCTTTTTGTTTCCGTGCTACCCCCTAGCTATTGCCCCCTTTGGAAACCACTATCGCTATTGCCCCCGGGGCCTCCCACTTTTCCTTTTGGGCCCCGTCCCTTACCCACTATTCCCCTTCCCAGGGGGGGGATAAAACTACCGCTATTGCTCGGGGTTTACCACTTTTGTATTGTTTCGTGCTACCACTAGTTTATTGCCCCGTGCTCCCACTATTGGGGGGCAATTGTTTCGGGCTCCCAAACTACCCCCTATTGCCCCGGTGCTCCCAAACCTAGTTTAGGGGCTCTTTGCTCCCAAAAACCGCTATTGCTCTTTTTTTCCCCACTAGCAAATTGCTCTCTGTTTACCACTTTTTGTTTATTGCCCCCGTGTTAACCACTAGGTATTGCTCGGGCAAACCACTACCGCTTTTTTCCCCCCGTGCTAAAAAAATTGTTTATTGCTCGAAAAAAAA
>NC_051407.1:44297330-44297616 GCF_015228065.2 Penaeus monodon
GTATTGCCCCCTCCCTCCTTTAACCCTTTTTGGGCTCGTGCTACCACTATCGCTTTTGGGTTTCGGGGCAAACCATTGTTTATTGCTCTTGTTTACACAAAAACCCCTATTGCTCGGGCTACACTTTTTTGCAGTGCCCGTGTTTACCACTAGCTATTGCTTCGTGTTCCCCAAAACCCCTTTTTCCCGGCAAATTTTTCTCGGGGCTACCACAAACCGCTTTTGCTCGTGCTCCCAAACTCCCGCTTTGCCCCCGTGCAAACCACTCCCGGAAATTGGGTTTCGT
>NC_051407.1:44297761-44298011 GCF_015228065.2 Penaeus monodon
CTCGTGGGTTTACCCCCAATCCGCTTTTTGCTCGTGCTCCCAATTACCGCTATTGCCGTGCTCCCACTCCCGCTATTCTCTTGTTTACCCATTTATCCTTAAATTGCTCGGGGGAAAACCACTCCCGCTATTGCTCGTGTTTCCCAAATTTAACCGCTATTGCCCTTTCACCATTCCGCTATTTCCTCCGGGGGCTCCCCACTAGCTATTGCCCCCTGCTACCACTACCCCCTTTTGGGCCCCCCGTGCT
>NC_051407.1:44298124-44298482 GCF_015228065.2 Penaeus monodon
AAAACCACTCCCCGTTTTTTCCCTTCCGTGCAAACCACTACCGCTTTTGGGCCCGTGCTCCCAAACTTTTCCTTTTGTTTCGTGCAAAAACCCACTATTGTTTATTGCCCCGTGCTACCACTAACCGCTATTGCTCGGTTTCCCCACACCCCCTTATTGTTTCTGCTCCCACTACCGTTTTATTGTTCTAAAAACCACTACCGCTTTTTGCTCGGGGCTCCCACTAGCTTTTGGCTCTTTGCTACCACAAACCGCTATTGCTCGTCCCAAACCACTCCCGCTTGTTTCTTTGCTACCACAAGCTAGGGGTTTCGTGCTCCCAAATCCCGCTTTTTGTTTCCCCGTGCTCCACAAACCG
>NC_051407.1:44298924-44299146 GCF_015228065.2 Penaeus monodon
AATTTGTTTCGTCCCCCCCAAATAGCTTTTTGCTCGTGCCCCCACTACCCTTTTTGGGGGGGGGTCGTGCAAACCACTATTGCTTTTCTCGTTCTACCATTTGCAAAAGTGCCTTTCTACCACTAGCTTTGCTCGTGCTACATTTACCCGGTTTTTCCCCCGTGCTACCACTCCCTTCTATTGTTTCCGTGCTCCCAAACCTACCCCCTTTTTGCCCCCGGG
>NC_051407.1:44299328-44299548 GCF_015228065.2 Penaeus monodon
AAAACCGCTTTTGGGGGGCCTCGTGCTACCACTTTTTCCCTATTGCTCCTTTGTAAAAAAAAAATTTTTCTTAACCACAAAACCGGTTTTTGCCCCTGTTTTCCCATTTACCGCTAGGGTTTCGTGCAAAACCCACTACCGTTTTAATTGCCCCCGGGGCAAAAACCCATTAGCTATTCCCTCGGGGCAAACCAAAAACTTTTGCTATTTTTCGGGCAAA
>NC_051407.1:44299614-44299694 GCF_015228065.2 Penaeus monodon
CCCTCGGGGCAAACCATAGCAAAGGGGCCTCGTGCTACCACTACCGCTTTGTTTCGGGGGCCCTCCCCATTTAGGGAAAT
>NC_051407.1:44299769-44301699 GCF_015228065.2 Penaeus monodon
CCCTTTTTTTACCCCCCTAGCTTTTTGCTCGGGGCTCCCCACTATTCCCTATTGTTTCGTGCAAACCACAACCGGGCTTTTTGCTCGGGGCTCCCACTCCCGCTTTTGGTTCCGGGCTACCACTAGCTTTTTGCTGGGGGCTCACAGCTATTGTTTCGGGGCAAACCCTACCCAAATTGCTCGTGCTCCCAAACTCCCGCTTTTTTGCTCGGGGGAAACCACTAGTTTTTTTTCCTCGGGGCAAACCATTCCGCTATTGCTCGTGCAAACCACAAAGCTATTGCCCCCGTGCTCCAAACTACCGTATTGCCCCCTGCTCCCACTCCGCTTTTTGCTCGGGGCCCCAAACCAAACTACCGTTTTGCTCTCCCTACCTTTTTCCGCTTTTCCCTCGTGTTTAACCACTAGCATTGTTCGGGCTACCACTACCCCCTAGTGCCCCCGTGCACCACTTTGTATTGTTTCTTTTTTTCCCATTTAACCGTTTATTCCCTCGTGCTACCACTACCCGTTTATTGTTCGTGCTACCACTCCGCTATTCCCTCGGGTTGGGCTACCACTCCCCGCAAAAGGGCCCCCGTGCACCCCATTTAACCGCTATTTGCCCTGTTTACCACTAGTTTATTGTTCGGGGCTACCACTCCCCGCTATTCCCGGTGCTACCACTTTTTCCCTATTGCTCGTGCTCCCAAATTTAAGGCTTTTGCTCGTGTTTTCCCACTCCCGCTTTGCCCCTTGGGCTACCCCCCCCCCCCAAAACCCTTTTTTGGCTCCGTCCCAAAACCACTCCGCTATTGCTCGTGCTACCACTCCCCGCTTTTTGCTCGTGCTCCACTACCGCTTTTTGCTCGGGGCTACCACTACCGCTTTTTGCTCGTGCTACCACAAAACCCGGTTTTTTGCTCGTCAAACCCTTTGGGCTATTGCTCGTGCTCCCACTACCGCATCCCTTCGGGGCTAACCACTACCGCAAATTCCCTCGTGCTACCCCCAAAACCGCTATTGCCCCCGTCAAAACCCCCACCGAAATTGCTCGTGCTCCCTTTTCTGCTTTGCTCGTGCTACCACAAACCGCATTTTTTCGTCCCTACCACTACCGCTATTCCCTCGTGCAAACCAATCCCGTATTGCTCGTGCTACCACTCCCGCTTTTGGGCTCGTGCTCCCAAACTTTTGCAAAAAAATTGCTCGTGCAAACCACTCCGCTATTCCCCTGCTACCATTTAAGCTATTTCTCTGCCCCACTATCCCTATTGCTCGTGCTACCATTTTCCCTTTTTTTTTCTTTAAACCACAAAACCGCTTTTTGGGTTCCGTCCCTCCCAAACTATTGTTTAGGGGTTTCGTGCTCCCTAGTTTTTTTGTTTTCGTGCTACCACTACTGTTTGGGTGCTCGTGCTACCACTACCGCTTTGCTCTTGCTCCCAACAAACTTTTTAGTGTTTCGTGTTTAACCCACTACGCTATTGCTCGGGGGGGACCACTCCCGCTTTCCCAGGTCCCTAAAAACTACCCCCTTATTGTTTCCGTCCCTACCATTTTTAGGGGTCGTGCTACACAAATTGCTAGGGGCTCGTGCTACCACTACCCCCAAATTGCTCGTGCTACCATAGCTATTCCGTGCTCCCACTAGGGCAAAGTGTTTCCGTCCCTCCCACAGCAAATTGCTCGTGCTCCCACTCCCGGCTTATTTTCCCCTTGCTACCACTACCCCCTGGGGGCTGGGCCCTACCACTACCGCTTTTTGGCCTCCGTGTTTCCCAACTCCCGTTTATTGCTCGTCTACCACTACCGCTTTCCCTCTTTGGTTTACCACATTCCCTATTCCCTCGTGCTGCCCACCCCCCTAATTGCTCGGGGCAAACCACCCTAGCTTTTTGCTCTGCAAACCACTTTTGGGGCTATTTCTCGTGCTACACAAAATTGTTTA
>NC_051407.1:44301924-44302429 GCF_015228065.2 Penaeus monodon
CCGTGCAAACCATTTTGCAATTGCCCCGTGCTCCCAACTATTAAAAATTTTTGGGCTTTGCTACCACTAGCTTTTTCCCTCGTGCAAACCACTATTTTTTAATTGCTTTGTCCCTACACTTTTTGCTTTTGGGCCTCGTCCCTTACCTTTTTGCTATTGCCCCGTGCTACCACTAGCAAATTGCTCTTTGCTCCCCATTTAGGAAATTGGGTTTCCTGCTACCACTACCGCAAATTGGGTTTTCGGGGCTACCATTTAAACCGTTTTTTGCTCTTGCTACCCCCTTCCCGCTTTTTGGGGGGTCTTTGGCTAAAAAAAAACTACCCCCTATTGCTCGGGCTACCACAGCTATTGCTCGTGCTCCCATTTTGGGCTTTTTCTCGTTTAAACCACAACCGCTATTGCCCCGTGCTCCCCACTACCCCCTTTTTTGCTCGGGGCTCCCACTAGCTATTGTTTTCCGTGCTACCACTACCGCTTTTTGGGGCCCCGTGCAAACCCAAAG
>NC_051407.1:44302559-44302690 GCF_015228065.2 Penaeus monodon
CCCCTCGGGGCAAACCCACAAACCGCTTTTTGCTCGTCCCTACCATTTCCCCCTGCTTTTGGGGTCGTGAAACTACCCCCTATTGCTCGTGCTCCCAAATTTCGCTTTTTGGCCTCGTCCCAACCATTTTC
>NC_051407.1:44302945-44303338 GCF_015228065.2 Penaeus monodon
AAACCTTTTATTGCCGGGGGCAAAACCACTACCCTATTGCTCGTGCAAACCCATTTTACCGCTTTTTTGCTCGTGCTCCCAAACTACTGCAAATTTGCTCGTCCCTACCACTCCCGCTATTGCCCCGTCCCTACCACTACCCCCTTTCCCGGGGGTGTTTCCATTTAGTTTTTTTGCCCCGTGCCCCAAAACAAACCGCTATTGCTGGGGGCTACCACTATTGCTGGGGTGCCCCGTGCAAACCACTACCGCTATTGCCCCGGGGCTACCCCCCTATGCTATTGCTCGTGCAAACCACTACCGCTTTTGGGGCCGGCTACCACTACGCTTTTTGCTCGTGCAAACCCTACCGCTTTTGGGCTCGTCCCTTACCACTCCCGGTTATTCCCTCTT
>NC_051407.1:44303490-44303584 GCF_015228065.2 Penaeus monodon
TTAAACCCCGGTTTAACCCTCGTTCAAAAACCACACCGTATTGTTTCGTGCTACCACTACCCCTAAGTCTTGTTTTCACCATTTCCCCCCGCAA
>NC_051407.1:44303740-44304678 GCF_015228065.2 Penaeus monodon
CTTCCCCCAAACTAGCTTTTGGGTCGGGCAAAACCACTTTTTGCTTTGGGAAAATTGTCCCACACAAACCGCTATTGCTCGTGCGCCCCACTAGCAAATTGCTCGTGCTACCACAAATTGCTAGGTTTCCGTGCTCCAATCCCGCTAGTGCCCCCGTGCTCCCATACCCCCTATTCCCTTCGTCTCCCCAACTATTTTCTAGTGCCCCTTTGCTACCATTTCCGCTTTTGGGGGGGGGCCGTGCTCCCAAAAAACCAAAACGCAAATTGCTCGTGCTCCACTCCCGCTATTGCTCGTGTCCCATTTCCTTCCCCCTATTGCCCCGGGTGCAAACCCTACCGCTTTTGTTCGTCCCTCCCCACTACCGCTATTTTTTTGGGTTGTTTACCACTTTTTGGCCTAGTGCTCGTGCTCCCAACAAACCCTATGTTTCGTGCTACCCCCTAGGGCTATTGCTCGTGCTACCACAAACCGCTATTGCTCGTGCTCCCAACTCCCCGCTTTTTGGGCCCCTTTGCCTACCCCCAAACCGCTTTTTTGCTCTTTCTACCACTACCGCTTTTGGCTCGTGCTAACCACTACCGCTTTTTGGGCTCGTGTTTACCACTATTTTTAAAGTGCTGGGTGCAAACCACTTTTTCCCCTAGTGGGGGGCTCCACAAAACCGCAAAATTTGCTCGTCCCTACACAAAGCTATTCCCTCGTGCTACCCCCTAGGCTTGTTCGTCCCTACCACAGCTATTGCTCTTTGTAAACTATTGCTAGTGCTCGGCTACCACTACCCTTTTTCTCGTGCCCCCACTACCCCAAAATTGCTCGTGCTCCCACAAACCCCTATTGCCCCGTGCTACCACTAATTTTTTTATTGCCCCCGTCCCTCCCAAACTTTTTGTTTTTTTGCTGGGTGCTACACACCCTTTTTGCCGTCCCTCCCATTT
>NC_051407.1:44304779-44305194 GCF_015228065.2 Penaeus monodon
AAATTGGTTTTTTGGCTGGGCCCTACACTTTGCTATTGCTCGTCCCTCCCCACTAGGGTTTTTTTCCCTCGTCCCCAAAACCACTCCCGGGCTTTTTTGCCCCGTGTTTACCACTATTTTTTTTTTGCCTCGTGCTACCACTACCGCTTTTTCTCGTGCTACCACAAACCGCTAGGGGCCTCGGGCTCCCACTCCCGGCTATTGCTCGTGCTACCACTTCCGCTTTTTGCCCCGTCCCAACCACAAACCGCTATTGCCGGGTGCTCCCACTCCCGCTTTTTTCTCTTGCTCCCAACAAAATTGCTATTGCCCTTCCCTTAACCCACTTTTCCCTAGTGCCCCGGCAAACCACTATTGCTATTGTTTCGTGTTTACCACTCCCGGGGCTTTTTCCCCCGTGTTTACCCTAGGTTTA
>NC_051407.1:44305504-44306142 GCF_015228065.2 Penaeus monodon
AACCTAGTTATTCCCCTCGTCCCAAACCCATTTTTGGGGTTTTTGCTCGTCCCTACCACTCCGCTATTGTTTCCTGCTCCCACTAGTTTATTGCTCGGGGCAAACCCAAAGCTTTTGTTTCCGTCCCTCCCAAACTCCCGCAATTTTCTCGTCTCCCCACAAAGCAATTGCCCCGTGCTACCACTATCCCTATTGCCCCGTCCCCTTACCCCAAATTGAAATTTCCCTCGTGCTACCATTTAGCTTTTTGCTCGTGCTACCACAAAGGGGCTTTTTGGCTCGTGCTACCAAACTACCGCTTTTGTTGTTGCTACCCCCAAAAATTTGTTTATGCTCGTCCCTCCCACTACCGCTTTGCTCGGGGCTACCACTCCCGTTTTATGCTCGGTGCTACCATTTACCGCTATTGCCTCGGGTTTACCAATTTACCCCCTATTCCCTCGTGCAAACCACTACCGCTATTGCCCCGTGCAAAACCACACCGCTTTTCCTGGGGTCCCTCCCCACAAAAACCCTTTGCTCGGGGCTCCCACTATTGTTGGGGGGCTTCCCCTACCACAAATTGAAATTTGTTTCGTGCTCCCCACAAACCGGGCTTTTGGGCTCGTGCTACCACTAGCTTTTTTGCCCCGGGGCAA
>NC_051407.1:44306220-44306510 GCF_015228065.2 Penaeus monodon
CCGCTTTTTGCCCCCCCCCCCCTTGCAAACCAACTACCGCTATTGCTCGGCTCCCACTACCCCTAGGGGCTCGGGGCTCCCACAAAAACCGCTATTGCCCCGTGCTCCCACTAGCAAGGGGTTTTTCCCGTGCAAAACCATTCGCTTTTTGGCCGTGCTCCCAAAACTACCCCCTTTTTGCTCGTGCTAACCACTAAAAAATTTTGTCGTGCTACCACAAAACCGGGCTATTTTGCTTTTGTTTTGCCCCCCAAAAACCCCTTTTTTTGGGCCTCGTGCCCCCTTTTGGG
>NC_051407.1:44306611-44307740 GCF_015228065.2 Penaeus monodon
CCGTTTTTTTCTCGGGGGAACCACAAACGCTATTGTTTCGTGCTACCACTACGCTATTGGGGGGCTTTTTTGCTAGGGCTCCTTACCACAAACCTTTTTGCTCTCCCTACCACTCCCGCTATTGCTCTTCCCTACCACAAACTGTTTATTCCCTCGGGGGCAAACCATTTAACCCGCTATTGTTCGTGGACCCCCTTACCGTTATTGTTTCGTGCAAACCCTATTTCTAGGGGTTTCCGGGGAAACCACTACCGCTATTCCCTCTTTCTCCCAAATACTGTTTTTTTCTCGTGCTACCACCCCGGTTTATTGCTCGTCCCAAAACCCATTTAATGCTATTGCTCGGGGGCCTCCCAAACTACCGCTTTTGCTCGTGCTACCACTCCCGGGCTTTTTGCCCCGTCCCTCCCCACTTACCGCTATTGCTCGGGGCCCCCACTACTTTTTTAGTGCCGGGGCTACCACATTGCTAGTGCTCTGCTCCCACACCGCTTTTTGTCGTGCAAACCAAAAAAAACCGCATTGTTTTCGTGCTCCCTTTTTTTGCTAGGGGCTCTTCTCCACAACCGCTATTGGGTTTTTCGTGCTACCCCCTACTGCTGGGTTGGCTCGGGGCTACCACTACCCTTTTGGGTTTTCGTCCCTCCCACTACCCCCAAAATTGCTCTTTGCTCCCAACTACAGCTAGTCCCTTCGTGCTACCACAAACCCGCAAATTGTTTCGGGGGCTACCACATTGCTAGTGCCCCTGTTTAACCAAACTACCGCTTTTTTGTTTCGTGCTCCCAAACAAATTGCAAATTGCTCTGTTTTAACCACTTTTTGCTATTGCTCGGGGGAAACCACAAATTGGGCTATTGCTCGTCCCCACCCCCCAAACCCCTTTTGGGTTTTCGGGGCCACCACTACCCCCTATTCCCTCGTCCCTACCCTATTGCTAGTGCCCCGGCTACCACTATTTTGCTAGTGCCCCGGTCCCTTCCCACTACCGCTTTTTTGCCCCGTGCTACCACATTTTTTCTAGGGGCTCCGTGCTACACTACCGTTTATTGCTCGGTTTCCCACTACGGCTAGTGTTTCGGGGCCTACCAAAAACTCCCTGGGGCTCGGGGGGCTACCCCCTTCCGTT